>NC_037528.1:44787529-44821911 GCF_001531365.2 Cynara cardunculus var. scolymus
CCAACGCCCCACCCTACCCTCTAACTTTCCCACTATATATTTGACTGCTACTATGCTCCATTTTGCCCCCCTCACAATCCCATATAACAGAACTCACACAAAGATCAAAGCTTTCTTGTAGTTCTCCAAAGGTAAAATCTTTCTTGAAAAGCTAGAGAGAGAGAGGTGGGTCCTTTCTTTCTCTTTCTCTTTCTCTCTCTGTATCTATATCTGTATCTATCTCTCTCACAAACAGAAAGAGAGTCACTTGTACACTGTTTTCACTTACATGGGTACATTCCTTTTAGTGATTCTTATGTCTTCTTTTCACCTCTGAGTGTGTGTGTTTGTATGTGTTCTTCATTGTGAATGAAAATGCCTGTTTCTTTCACTGGATTCTGATAATTACACACACACATACACACTGCAATCACCAATCATCCTTTGATTTCTTTTTTCTATTTCCCACTTCATTTCCTCTGTTTTTCCATCAAATTATCAAGAAACTAAACCAAAAACAATTAATTTCCTCTTTTTGTTTTTCTTTCCCTCTCCAATTTTTGATAGAATTTCTGACAAATCATGAAATTACTCCTTGACTACCAAAAGTCAACACTTGACATCTGAAATCTTGAATCAACCCAGAAATCTTGGTGTTGGTTAGTTGATCTGTTTCTAGTTTTTGCATGGATCAATCAGTTTAGACCACAAAACTATACTGACTTTGACTTCTTTTTCTAAGATATATTGAAATCAGATATGGAGAGGCTAAACTCAAAGCTGTACATGGAGAACTGTTTGATAATGCAAGAGAATGAGAAACTGAGGAAAAAGGCCCAGCTTTTAAACCAAGAAAACCAAGCATTGCTCTCCCAGTTGAAGCAGAGGCTTACCATGGGCAACCAAAATGTCAACAATAACCCCGACTCCATTGCTGACCTCAACCTTTCCAACACGAAGGCATCTTCAAGTTCCAGGAAGCCCTGAAGGAAGAGTGAAATGACTAAAGAGGACATAAAAAATCATCTTTCACCACCTTTCTTTGCTGCTGCTGTTGATCTACTGAGAAATAGCATAGGAATCAAAGGAACAGAGAGTCCTAGTTTGCTAAATATTTTGCAGTTTCTGTTTATGTAAACTAGGGACAATTAGGGGTAGTATTGGTATTCTGCATATTTCAGTTAATGGGGTTAATTTTACATTTTTTTTCTTTAAATTTTCCATCTCTTTTTCTCTAGAGATTATGCATTTCCTATGTGTTATTATTTAATACAAAGGGTATCATTGGTATTTCAGCTGTTTACTTGTTTTAACATTAGTGAACACAAAACTAATTAAATAAGTAAAATTGAAGTTTTTAGTTGGTTTTTATTTTCCCAAGTGATTCAAAATAAATAAACGCAACAACAAGAGTGGTGTTTGATTGGTTTGAGTTTGACTTCAAAGGTCAAAAGTGCTTGGAGGTCCAGGTTCAAATCCAATGAGGAACAAAAATCCCCTTTATGACCACGAAAATTTAAATGCGGTAACTCTAGACTACTTGTGCAAAACAAGTAGTCGTGCAACGATTTGGATATTGAGGTTAATAAAAAAAATATATAGGCTAAAGAATGTTTATTATCTTTTAAATTGATTTATTCTATAAAATACTATTATTTTTTTAATAAAAATGTTTACAGTGCCATTTATCTTTACGGTTGTAACTACAATATCACCATCATGATGTGCAAAAACATTTGGACTAATCATTTTTTTAATGGTCAACTTTTAAAGTAGTAAGAAAATGGAAAAAGTATTACATGTCTCTCATTTGGTAGGGTTTTTTTTTTATTGGTGGTTGGAGTGAAGGATTAAATCCGAGTATTTTTACAAACTATAAAGAACATCTTTTAGTTTTGAACTTGTAGTGACGAATATCTTTCCGATCGACAACGAAGATCTTTCCAATCGACTAGCTACAGGGACCAAAATTTAGGTTTGTACAACTTAGAGCATCTCCAACAAATTTCCCCAAAAATGGAGAACCAAAAGTCAAAGGTATTGTCTCATAAAAATAAACTAACTTATTTTTTGGGTACATGTTTGAATGCGCATAAGCTATTTTATAAGGTAGCTTATTTTCTGGGTATATGTTTTGATGCACATAAGCTAGTTAACAGCTTATTGTCGTTTTTTAATTATAACACTCATTAATATTAATTATAAATAAATATTAATAAAATTTAAACATTATTATTAATAAATATTGATAAATTTTAAAAAGTATCAATATTAATAAATATTAATTATTAATAAAAATTAATTAATTATTAACTAATATTTATTAACTATATAATTATATATTGATGTTATTTACTAATTAATTATGATAATTATTAATCATACTATTACTATTTTAATCATTATTAATATATTTAGCTATCAAAACGTAAAGATAAACAATTTTGACAGTGTTTACATAATATAAAAATTAAATTTATATTTATTTTGTTTCACAGATAATAAAAATGTATGTGAGGCAGACCATTTTATTGTTATTCATATAATATGTAATGGTTATTTAAAATCATAAATAATAGATTTTTCTAAAACTTATTTTAACAAATCTAAATATTATAATAATCAATTTGAAACTCTTTTAACCAATATATTATATTTTTTAATTTTTTTACCATCTTGTTTGTATTAGTTAATATATTATATTATTAAAGATTTTTTTTCAATTATATTTTGAAATATTATAATTGATTAATTTTCAAGATGTCATTTTTGGTTATTTTACATTTTTATTAGCTAGTTTTGTCAAATATGATTTGTTCATCAACTAGCTTATAAGCTAACAGTTAGTTTCTCAACTAGTTTGCCAAAAATAGCCAAAATCTCAACAAAAAAAAAAAATTACATTCATCTCCAACGGATTCCTCATTTTAGAGGACCCAACATTGATTATAATTTATATTAAAATGTGATGACCAGTTTATCGGTTATAAAAATCCACGGTTGTTTTTTAATAAGGGTGATAAGTTGAGGGGTTAATTTTGTTAATATGCTTAAAATAATTTAAATTACCTTCGCCGCCTCATTATTTGTTTGTGTGTATTATGAGATAATTGTTTTATCTCATCGGGATGTGGTGAGAAGTAAACAAGAGTTTACTATGGGTGTTCTTTTGAGCCTATAAGAAAAAGCGAAACCAAAAGAAGTGAAAAGAAAAGACTGATTTATATGAATTTTTGTACTGAATATTTGTTGTTTAACATCTGCATCTTTTTGTGATCATAAGGTGAGTTTTATTTTGAAAACATCATTTATTGTGTTTTTAGGTAAAGAAACCGTGTGTATGTGATGTTATATGCTATTTATTTAGCATAAATTTTGGGTTTTGATATGATGTTATCATATAATTGTAATAAGGATGACATAATCAAAATATTGATTTTTTTTTTGTAATAAGGATGGTATAATCAGGATATGGATATTCTTTGTAATAAGAGTGACATAATCAGGAGTTGGGTATACTGGATAAGGGTGACATAATCAAATTCTGGAAATGATGATCTTTATGATCATGGGATTCTATTTTATCACGTCTAGATGATGCGATAAGGGTGATTGTTATCGCATGGTGTGATGCGATGAGATTGGGTATTTGATTCAAGTGTTATTTTTGTCGCATCTTTGAGGTGCGACAAGTATTGGGTTATTGAATCTGTTGGATGCGACAAGGGTGGTTATCGCATCCTTGAGGTGCGACAAGTATGGGTTATCGCATATATATGTGGTGACATAATTTATTATCGCATCAATCAATATGATGCGATAAGTTGGTGTATTTTATGTGGTATGCGACAACTTTATTACTTGTTTATTTGAATGTGACAAGTTTATATGTGATGTGATAAACGTGTTATTTTATTGTTTGATGCGATAAGTGGGTGTTGCCTCATCATCTTGATGCGACAAAAAGAGGTTTGTTTAATAAAACGTTGTTTATTTGTTATTTATACAAATATGAGTTTTGTAAAAAAAAATGTTTTAGTGATTTTCACCCTATAATAACAATCAAAAGGATTTATCACTAGACCTCATGGTCTAACCCTTATTGTGGCATTTTAAAATGTGCATTACAAGTCGGACAATAAGGGGAAAGGGAAATTATGAAGAATTTATTATTGCTTGCTTGTGGATTTTGGGAATGATGTGATATTGTTATACCTGAATACTTGTTATATATACAAGTCTTGCACTGAAATTACATGGAAAAAATTTGGTAGTTACTTTTGTAATGTAGCTATTGTATATATTTAGACCAAATGTGTAAATTTATATTTCTTGATATATGAAATATGTGGTTATATGCAAATGTGATCTCAGGGTATCAACATAAAATCTTCAATTCATCTGTTAAAAGACTCTCTCTCTAAATAATTACTTTCAATGTTTTTATTGGTGCTCTCACTTGGTAATCATTTTTTAGGTGATCTTCATATTTGGAGAAAAAAACCCTTCTCTCTCATAGTATCTCCATTTTGAAGATAGTTTTCGGGAAGCTGTTGGAGTAAAATATAAGCTCAAAATCCCTATTTTCCGCATTTTAAATAAGCTGTTAGAAACGCTCTCACTAAAAAGTTTAATTTAATTCAAAAAATTGAAAAAATAATTATTCTTAATAAAAACATACAATAGAATGTATATTTGACCACAATATTCCTCTCAAAACAAATTATGCATTCAATTGTAATATGATTATATCTACTCTAAATTATAATCAGACATGAAAAGCATTATTTTTACGTCTTAAGCATTGTTTTCCTGCATCCTCTAATTCTACCTTTCGTTTTCGATGAACCTGAATATCCAACCGATTATGCGAGCCGATTAATCCGGTCATATTGTAGATCTCGTGAAAGATTTTTATTGTTAAAGATCATATGTTGTTTAGATATACATAACGACAACGGGTTGCTCTATGACAAATTGCCAAAATTTGATGGGCAGACCAATTAGATTCGGTCTGTTTTAACTGTTGCCTATTTCCGTACGTTTATCGGTGGGTCTATATTTCACTTATTTAATTAATAAATGAAAATAGATTTAAGAAAAAGAAATGGAATTGGAATTGGAGAGGATCAAATATAATCCAAAGGAAAGTAAAGAGAGAAAAGATTGAGGGGGAGATATGAAGCAAAGTCAAAGTGGTTTCATTGAGTTTGAAAATAGTAGCAGTTACAAAGGGAAAGGGTCATGGACAAGACCTCCCCCTCTCATTGTCAATTTGCCACCTCATCAATGGTTGACCAATCACTACATTTGTCCTTTTTTTAACCATAATTTACTATTTTCATTTAAATAAAGTATTATGAACAATATTTTAATGTGTTTTAAGAACAAAATTATGTCAAATTATGAAGGGTAAACTACAATTTTTTGTTTTCAATGTTTTTTGAAATTATGATTTTCGTTTTTATTATTTGCAATTTATTTGTTGTTTTCATCTGTGAGACTGTCTCAGTCAATGATTAACTGTTAAGTATGAGGAACAAAAATAGCAATCAATTATGCATTATAGGGGTGTAAATGATACGAGATAACTCGCGAGCTACTTGAAGCTTAAAATGAATTTAGGGTATAATAGTAATTTATCATTTGATTCATTTTCGATGTATTTTTAGTTGAATAAGAAAATAGATTAATATAATAGGTATTACATATAATTTTAAAAATGTATAAGTATTACAAATAAATCATACGTATTTATAATATTTAATAATATGATTAAAGTCAAAAAAAATATTTAGTATTGGGCTCATTTTGAACGTATTGACGAGACAATTTTAATCATGTAATTTGTAACAAAAAAAAACGTATTTTTATGTAATTTAATTAATATACGATTGTGTATATTAATATAATAAAAATATAAAATATATAAACTAAATTAAATAACTAACTATAAAAGTGTAAAATGCAATTAAATAACAACATTTATGCACATTGGCTTACAAACATTTGTAAGTTATATTTTTCTCTTTTTTAATTAGAAAATGGTGTTTTACACACACTATTAGGGGTGATAAAAACCCGATCAACCCAACCTAACCCAACACGAAATAATTCAACTCGAAGCAAACCCATGTCTAATCGAATTGTAAAATTGTCAAACCGTAGGTATTGAATTGATATTGAGTTACTATTATTTGAACTCAACCCAACCTGATGAACTCGATATCTTTTTATTTCTTGGATTTAATATGATCGTTCAATTTTTATTAATATGTACATTAGACAATTACACTATCATGTATGTTCTTCATATATACATATTTTCAATCTATTCACATCTTTATATAATTCATTTTTATATATATTTAGTAACGGTGAACATATATATGTAAATTGAGAAAATTAATTGAATGTGGTATATGTAAGAAATATAGATAAGTTGTATCAAAAGGTTGATGATGAAAAAGAAATTATGAGTAGAGAAATAACATATTATAGGTTAGAATGCTAATTTAATGTACCAAAGTATCAACCCGACCAACCCGTACGGGTTGGGTTGGGTTGCACTTTGGTTCGAGTTGAGTTGAGTTAAGATTTTTCAAACCGCAAGCATTAGGTTGAGTTGTTCAAATTTCTTCAAACTGATCAACCCGTGAGCACCCCTACACACTACGCATAAGGTATTTGCTTAAAAAGTGGCTATTTTAAAGTGAATTGTGGTCGAATGATTGATTATTTTGGTAAATTCTTAAATTAAATAAAATCATACATTAAAAATGTAAAAATAAATACTGGTATTATGTATGTAAGGAGGAATTGAGCAGATATTATATTTAAAAAATATATGATTATATTTATATATTGAAAGACAGGTAATAATATTATAATTTTGATTTGAGGGGGGGTTATGATTAACATTATGAGTATGATGTCACCCACCAAATCCAAAATCAAAATCAAAATAAAAAGTCAAAATTGGAAGCTGAAGCGAGGACACAAAATACTATAGGCCTAATGAATGATGATGATTGGTTCAAGTGACCAAAATCCCATAATTACCCTCCCGAAAGATGATGTGTTTGGATCTTTTGATCATTTTTCATCATACCCTTTCTTTTCAAACAAATTGCCCCCATCACCATCTTCTTCTACTACTACACTCATGGTTAATGTAATTGTAATGTAGCATACCTTTTATTGGTTAAGGGGGTCCAAATACTTACCTCACAAGTGTTTGTCGGTAAAATCTAACATTATTATTTAATTATTGGGTAAGATTTTAGTCTACAAAAACGATATCGTATGTAACAATTTACCCGGTAAGCATTTACCATGGTAAGAGTCGTCGCCCACACTTACCGAGTAAGACTCTTGGTCCTTGTTTCGCTCTTACCGGGTAAGATTCTTGATCCTTACCATATTCATCCGATAAAGTAACGTGACTTGATAACACTATCCTTTATTTATTTAAATATTAAGTAGTATTTATAAAATTGTTAATGTCATGCTACTGATTTGACAAAAAGGTGTATAAAAAAAGGTTATGATATAATTTTATAATAAGAAATTGTTTTTTAATTTCTTTAACTGTTATATGTGTGTTATCAAATGAAAACCTTAAAAAATATTGAGATCCGTGAGAACCAATAAGATATATATATATATATATATATGTGAAATAATACGTATTAAAACGTAAAATGTGATTTGATATTGTAAAATGACATGCGTTAATAAGTTTTACATTATAAAATGATCAAAATTTATTTGCACTTAAACATCGATGAATATACTCGTTGATGAATATGTGTTTCGGTCAATAGATTGCATATTTAGTATTCTCTTAAATAATGTATATTACCTCATGCAATACTTCTTGTGTTCTTATTTCAATGTAATTTACTAATTTATGTTCATGGTTAAACCGTAACGAACTCATACCATACCATTGATATAGTTATATATATATATATATATATATATATATATATAAACCATTAGGCCTTGGCCTAGTGGCCACCTCCTTTCGTAAATGCCTTGCCTTGGGCGTGCCCACCCGGGTTCGATTCCAGGGGATGACAAGTTGTATTTTCCGGTGCTTACTTATGAGGTATGACAAGTAGGATTTACAAAATGTGGACCACGGGGCCATGAGGTCCCCGCCATTAAACCTTATATATATATATATATATATATATATCTATATATACAAAACAATTAGAATTTAATGTATATTCATATATGAATAAACACTAGAGTAACAATATAATATTATTCACATGATACACTTTTAGTTGATGTACATGATAGATTTATTTAATGAAGGTAAACATGTAATTCTTTATTTGATCTTTTCTCTTAATACAAATTAAGTGTCAGCTACATTTCTTAATTATTCTATGATTCTTGCCACTGTTATTATTAGGTAGTAAATGAAGATACACTTAATCAAATTAAAAAATTTTCACTACGATACAATCGAGTTTATAGGATGTCATCAATTTCAAAGCGTCCTAATAGACTGCTTTGTAGGACTCAATTTATAGAACCAAAAAATAAAGAGTCATATCTAAAGACATTGTAATAAGTTTATATGACGTTTTAGAGCGTTTTAACAAATTTTTTAGGACACTTTTAACATAAAGCGTCACATTAGTTATATTATATGACATTATTTGAAAAAATGTCTTATAAAAACAAATGTCCCTAAAAAGATAGGTTTATAGGAAACTTTTAAAAAGTGTCCTAGAAAATAGTTAATGGGATGCTTTGTAGTAAAAGTGTCCTAAAAACTTGACAAGACGTCCAAAAACGTCCTATAAACTTATTACACGTATTTATGTAAAACCCCAGGATCCACATTTGCATATATTCATGTATTTCATATATATCAAGAAATATAAATAATCAAATACACATTCGGTCCCAAATATATATACAAAAGCTACATTATAAAAGTAGCTACCAACTTTTTCACAAAATATCTATACAAAACTTGTACTCATAAACCACATGTAGGTACAAGTAACAACATATTCTCTCCAAAGTCCATAAGCATGCAATCATATACTTCTTCATAATTTTTCTTTTTCCCTATCAACGGGTTGCCTGACCTGTAATGCACATTTTAAAACACCAAAATAAGGGTTAGACTTTGAGGTCTTGTGAAAAATCTCTTTTATGCAATTACATGGTGAATATCACCAAAACCCTTTTATAAAACTAATATTTGTAATAAATAACAAATATATAATGTTTTGACAACACAATCCTCTTTTGTCACATCAAACCACAAAGTACATATTTATCGCATAACAAATGATGCTTCATATATATAGAGGTCAGGTCACCCAGAGCATATCTCTGGTCCTTCATGTATATAGAGGTCAGGTCACGCAGAGCTCTAGTTGGCCTTTTTATGGAGGCCCTTCTAGTCACCCAGAGCATATCTCTAGTCCTTCAAAAAATAACAAGTTTTATTAAAGCAAATGGGGCCAAGAATGGAAGTTTGGAAAATGAAGACTTTAGACTTTGGGTAAACCAAGTTTGAAAAGGAAGACTTCAGACTCACAAGTTTGAAGAGTCATTCTTCAGAGTTATAAGTCTGAAGTGTCAACTTTGAAGACCTTAAGTTCAAAGTTATTCAAATACTTAATATCTTAAAAAAAACACTTCATGGATAAAACTTGCATCATACAGAGCAAAACCAACCAAAAGTAAGGTTAACAAGGCCAATTAGAAGCAAGGGCCAATTAGAGCTCCTCTGTTCTTACCACCCAGAGCTCCTCTGATTCCTCAACAACCAATCACTATCACAACCACAACTTATCACATCAATAGGACCCGATAACAACTTCTCATCAAAATCCTGATTTCACAACTTATTTCATCCATCCCAAATTCATCACATTATACACACCATTCAGAAGCAAGACCTTTCTAGCAGAAAGACCACCCAGAAACAAAACCTTTCCAGTAGAATAGGCCACGACCGATAGTAGGGGTTTCTCTCTCAATTAACAAGCCCAATGGTAAATTGAGTAGTCCGCCCTACCTAATAATTTACTGGAGGAGAACCCCCGAAGAAAACATAAATGGGCAAACACTCGGCCCAGCGGGCGAACATGTCGGGCTCCGGTTCCGCGCAATAAAAATATCTCCACATATAAAATTAAATAAATAAACAAACATGATAGACAGTGGTCAGGTTTGTTTGGCATCTATGCCCCCTGCCCTCCAAACAGTATGCTTCTTGATTACAACGATCCCCTTCTTCCGTTCTTGACTCATCCTTGATGCTAAGCCGGACTCAAGGAGGCAAACTCCGGCTCGAAAGCAAGAAGCAACGGATTGAGCCTTAGAAAGCCGCTGCACGTTCCCGACACTTGCCGACACGTAAGTCTATTCCACTCTTTCCTAGGTGCGCATCTCTCGAGGAATTACTCCTCGAACTATACACGCTCCCAAAACGACACCACACTACACTACTTCTTCTCCAATCGGGGAAGTATACGGTTCTCCAGCTCTCGCAAGAATTGTATGGGAATCGTCCTCGGAGGGCCAGCTAGGGTAAGTGGCCCAGGATGCTACTGTTACCCGTGGAGTTGAGACTGCTTACTTAAGGGCGGATAGACCGTCCACCCAGTGCCACTACCCATTTCTACTAAGGCTGGGCTTAATACTTTATCAAGAAAGTCCCCAACTGTCCCTGTTAAGCAGGTTCTCGAGTAAGCCCACGCCCCAGGACATATTAGCGACGCAAAGATGACTCATCACATCCTGGGGTTGAAGAAGGTCCCAAGGGTTCGGTTCCCCAGTTTCGGTTAAAGACCCAGAACGGGCTACARATCTATACTAATGAAGTTTTTATGTGAGAAATGAGTGAGAAAACGTTTCCTGGCTATTCATAGCAATTCGAATTAATTCAGGAATAAAGAGAGATTTGGTAGGAAAGTGGAAGAGACTTTTTTGTATATGATAATCAAAGGGAGTGGTGTTTTGTTAATAGGAACAAGAACGTGTTCATAGCCGTGAAGACACGGGTTGATAAGGCGATCTTAAAGCCGTCAGATTTATCTCAGAGTTCCTAGAACAATCATAGGGTTAAACTGTGCTTGATTAGTACCGACTTTCGTTGAACTAAATAAGCGAAATGAGAATTTATGATTTCATGTTGAACCTGGTAAACGAACAAATAGGGGGTCTTTCCTTCATTTATGTTTACTTCAGGGGTTCTCCTCCATCGGTCAATGTATTCTTACTTACTGAAAAGAAAGACTATGGTAAATAGTGACTAGGAGTCATTACGAACCTACGAATTTGCCCGGTTGGACGATTTAACGGGCTAGAAGTCGTCCACATGCGCAATTCCTCTCCCCCTAATCGCTTCGTGAGCTCATTTAGTAGACAACGAGTGAAGAGAATTCCCCATACAAATAGAGGCGCCTATTAAAATGACAAGAGTTGCACGTGGAAAAAAATGACCACTTGGAGCCTTCCGTTCCTTTGTTTTATTACCTTCGATATCATGTCCAGGATTCTAGCAGATGATTAAACAACGGATGCGTTAAAGAGATCAGCCCTAATTGAAGACCCGACAAGGGAAGGAGAGGGAGACTGGGCGAGATCTATCAGAAGCGAATTCTCCATGCTTCCGCCCATTTGGTGAACAACTCTGTTGGTACTAAAATGAAAAATTGTTCCCCCTGACGAGCCCCCTCCAACCTACAATGATAAAAAGTTTCCAATCCACATCCCAAACAAAAAATGATAGGAAGGGATGGTTCTTTCATTGCCGGGGCGATCACTCTCTTTTCTTTGTAAAATTCCAAAGGAGTGTTCAAGCTGTAGATGGTTCCCAGCTTGTTTCTCCATAGGGACTTGTAGTCTTTACTTTCTTTGAAGGCTCCACACAAAAACAAGACATTCCTAGTAAAATACCACCCAGAAACAAGATCTTCCCAGCAGAAGACAACCTGAGCATGACCTTCCCAGTAAAAGGCCATCTCAACCACATAGCCTTCCTAGTAAAAGGCAACCAAAGCATGACTTTCCCAGTAGAATACCACCCAGAAACAAGATATTCCCAGCAGAAGACAACCAGACCTTCCTAATAAAATGCCATCTCAAGTGCACAACCTTCCTAGTAAAAGGCAACCAGAGCATAACCTTCCTAGTAAAAGGCCATCTCAACCGCACAGCCTTCCCAGTAAAAGGCAACCAGAGCATGACCTTCCCAGTAAAAGGCCATCTTAATCGCACATGATCAAAAGATCATCATTTCCAAAAATTGATTATGCCACCCTTATCCTGGTATACACTTCTTCTTGATATGCCACCCTTATTTCCACACATGATATAACCATGATAAAAATCCACCTTTTTGCCAACAATGGCATCAAACTATTTTATCTCAAAATCTCATATAAAGAACCATGAAGTTCTTATGTGCAGTTTCAAATAAGGAAAACTTTAAACAAAAACTCACCATCATACTAAAAAATAGTACATAATCGTTCAAAAACACCCAAGTACAAAACCATATCAAATGAAGCTTTTAAAGTAAAACTTACAATTAAAAACTCACCTTGATTCACAAAGAAGCAGATAACAACAACAAAGATTTAAGAATAAATCATAGAAATCAGCTTCTACTTCTCCCCCTTTTTGGATATGTTTTTCTCTCGAACTCAAGAATACACAAAAGCTTTTTCTTTCTTAAAATCGATGAGATAAGATAAAATATCTTATCAATCCTCTTAAACAAGGCGGTGGAAATTTTTAAAACATTTAAGCACACTCTCCTATGAGATAACACAAATATCTTATATAAAATAAATATAAACCATAAGAGGCGGTGAGAGAAATTTTAAAATCATTCAAGCATATAAACAAATTAAACCCCTCAACTTACCCCCATTATTTAAAATCAACCCTCAACTTTGTAACCGAAAAAACCGGTTATCACAATTTAGATATGACCCTTTATATTTTGGTCCTATAAATTGAGTCTTATAAAGCAGTCTATCATGATGCTTTGAAATTGGTAGCGTCTTATAAATCCTTGAAATAACAACTTCTTCAACATATTTGTTCTTTTGGAAATCATATTTGAACTATGCACTAGTAAATATGTACATTTATTTCTAGATAAATAATGATCCATATTTACATCATCAGCTAAATCTGAAATCACATTCGCCATATTTTTATGAAGCAAATCATCAACGTCAAGCTTTCTTCTTACCTCAAAGAATACCTCTTCATCATTGTCATCTTCATTTAGTTCCTTAGTTTCTGACATTTCCTCTTCATCAAAATGAACATCAACCATGATCACATTTTCATTTAGCTTCTCAGTTTCATCAAATCCACCAGCAAGCTCTTCATCACATTGCTTTTCAGATTCAACAACATTATTAATATTAACATCAACAGCCTCAGATTAAGTGCCAACACCTTTATATTCATTAACAATCTTAGCATCTCCTATTATCTACCTCTTATACCCTTTATGGTTGTTGGATCATCTTGATCATCATATATTCTTTTCATAGCTATTGCATGAGTTCTGCAAGCATCATTATGATTCTTGGTCAAATCAGCTCTAAGGGTTTTAGAGATACCTCCATATCAGTCACCTTATCCTTCACTTCATCAAATTCAACTTGACTTACATACCTAGCCATAATTGAGGGTATGCACATTTAAGATTTAGACATAGCTTAGGTTGGGTTATGCCTCACTTGTAGATTCAGGAACAGTTGAGAAAATTGACTGTCTTTGAAATTTAGTGAGACGTAAAGCAATATCTTTGAAGGATTCCAACATAACAGTTAATCCTGAATGAAACCCAAAAACAAAAGTATGAAACACACAATGAAACTGTATGAAGCAGTTAATGTTGATTTAAATCTTTGAATGAAAATGGTTAATGATAAATAAAAGAAACATAATGAAATGGAATGAAATAAAAGGCAATTGTATGAAACAGTTAATGTTGAATGAAACTCAAAAGAAACAAAATGAAATGAAATGAAATAGAATGAAACAAGATTAAATTGGTTGATTTTTAAGCTACAAATATGAACAGTTGGGAAAAGTGATTGCCTTTGAAATTTAGTGAGACCTAAAGCAATATCCTTGAAGGATCCAACATAACAGTTAATCATGAATGAAACATAAAAGAAATAGTAGGACACACATAATGAAACTGTATGCATAGCTCATAATGAAACTTTAAATCTTTGAATGTTAAAAAACCTATTTCATACCAATCTGAAAATGTGTCATTCATTGTTTCATTGATTTTTCTTTCCATTGATATATATGACATAACATGTTCCTAATAAATATCTTTTCACTTGCACCTTGGCAAAATATATTATTTGGGACTGGACTGGTTAATGTTTAAGCTTCAAGTGTGAATTATATGGTTGTAAATTGGTTCCCCATCAAACAACCGCGATAAATACTGCAATCCTAAAAAAAATACAACTTGTTCCTGATCATATTAGGGGTGGTTCATTGAAATTTCACATATGGTTAAATACCGTTGTAGTGTTTTATGTATGATGTTTATTAGGAACAGGCCATGTCAAAGATGTCTTTTTATTTGCAAATATGCCAAATATATGATTTAGGACTGGACTTGTTAATGTTTAAGCTACAAATGTGAATTTATATTATGTAAATTGGTTCCTTAACAAACAACAACAATAAAGATTATGTTACTAAAAAAAATTACCACTTGTTCCTCAACATATTAGGTGTGGTTCATTGAAATTTCACAGATGGTTAAATACCATTGTAGTGTTTAAGGTATGAGTTTATTAGGATCAAGCCATGTCAAATATATCTTTTTTACTTGCAAATTGGCAAAATATATGATATGGGACTAGACTGGTTAATGTTTAAGCTACAATGACCTCATCTGATTCTTCAATCAAAAGTTCCTTGTTGTAGATAATCTCATCAACCAAAGGTTACTTAAGTTATTTGAAAGCAATACTCTAAATAATAATTGGTTCTCTCTATACTTTTTCAGACCTATCCTCCTTGAATCTAACTAGATGACCAAAAAGTATTCCATATACATCACCTTCTTGACTGAATCTTTGACTATTGCACCCTTAAATTTCTCAATAATAGACATATTTAACAAATAGTCTTGGCTCAATTACCATAAATCCTTGACATAACAACTTCAACATCTTTGTTCTTTTGGAAATCATATTTGAACTATGCACTAGTAAATCTGTACATTTATTTCTAGATAAATAATGATCCATATTTACATCATCAGCTACATCTGAAATCACATCCACCATATTTTTATCAAGCAAATCATCAAAGTCAATCATTCTTCTTACCTCAAAGATTATCTCTTCATCATTGTCATCTTCATTTAGTTCCTTAGTATCTGCCATTTTCTCTTCATCAAAATGAACATCAACCATGATCACATCTTCACTTGCTTCTCAGTTTCATAAAATCCACTACCAAGCTCTTCATCACATTGCTTTTCAGATTCAACAACATTATTAATATTAACATCAACAACCCTCAGATTAAGTACCAACACCTTTAGATTCATTAACAATCTTAGCATCTCCCATTCTCCACCTCTTATACCCCTTATGGTTGTTGGATCATCTTGATCATCATATATTCTTTTCATAGCTATTGCTTGAGTTATGCAAGCATCATTGTGATTCTTGGCCAAATTAGCTCTAAGGGTTTTAGAGATTCCTCCATATCAGTCACCTTATCCGTCACTTCATCCAATTCAACTTGACTTACATACCTAGCCATACTTGAGGATATGTACATATAAGATTTAGACATAGATGGGATTGGGTTGTGACTCATTTGTAGATTCAGGAACAGTTGAGAAAACTGACTGCCTTTGGAATCTAGTGAGACCTAAAGCAGTATCTTTGAAGGAATCCAACATAACAGTTAATCCTGAATGAAACATAAAAGAAAAATTATGAAACACATAATGAAACTATATGAAACAGTTAATGCTGATTTAAATCTTTGAATGAAAACGATTAATGATGAATAAACAAAAGAAACATTATGAAATGGAATGAACCAAAAGGCAATTGTATGAAACAGTTAATGCTGAATGAAACTCAAAAGAAACAAAATAAAATGGAATGAAACAGAATGCAAATTGATTAATGTTTAAGCTACAAATGTGAAGAGTTGGGAAAATTGACTGCATTTGAAATTTAGTGAGACCTAAAGCAATATCCTTGAAGGAATCCAACATAACAGTTAATCCTGAATGAAACATAAAAAAGAAACAGTATGACACACATAATGAAACTGTATGCATAACTCATAATGAAACTTTAAATCTTTGAATGAAACGGTTAACGATAAATAAACAAAAGAAACAAAATATAGTTAGTTTCATCATTCCTAACCAAAGTAAAATTAGTTTCATGAATGAAATATTTTGAAAACTAGATAAGATGATTTCATTAATGAAATTTGTGAGGAAATCAATTTATATATGAATTTTATAAATGAAACAAAACAATATAATCAAAATCTGGAAAATATCACACCTTTATTATTAATAAATCTGGAAGGATTTGTAAATTGAAAAAAAAATAACGATTTCTTTTGTTATCATGAAAATTAAATAAATAAATTTCTAAGAAAAAATTGATTATAAATAAACTCTGAAATTGATGGAGTATTTTTTTTATTTAATAAAAGGGATACAAAAATATTAATGGTAGTAAGTATCTACTAAAAACAAAGGATTGACCGTTTCCTAAAACATCTAATCTATTTAATTTTTCAAATTCATACACAATCAAAACATTACCAAAATTATTTATTATAAAGTCAAATGATAATCATATCCTTATGCATTAAAAATAAAGAAAAAAAAATGGAATTATGCTATTGGTTGATAATAGTTGTATAGTTTGTATGAAATAGGTGGTTTGCAAAGTAAACCACTTCTATATATGTATATATGTGTGTGTGTATGTATATATATATATGTGTGTGTGTATATATATATATATATATGTATGTATGTATGTGTGTGTGTATATATATATATATATATTAAGATTCATATATGAATCTTAAACTGATTTAGAATCTCGCTCATAAGTTTTAAATTGACTTAAGTACAAATCATAATTAAGATTTACATGTGAATCTATGTTATGATTCATGTGTTCACACATGAATTTTAAACTAATTTAAAATCTCAGTTATGAAATTTAAATTGATTCATGTACAACAGTACAAGTTATGATTAGGATTGATATGTGAACTTATGTTAGGATTCACATGTGAACTATTGAAAAACATTGTTCTTCATGTTCACATACGAGATTTAGAAAAATTAGATTTAACTCGATTTATATATCGTAAAACCGTCAATGATTTCAATTAGGATTGATCCAATAACGAATATCATTATTTATCTTTTTCACCATAATTTTCATTGTAACTGAAAATCAACCTATAAAACAATATAAATGTCAAATTAAAGAGTGGAGGAGTGTTCAAATAAAAACCGGCCCCATTTGTGTAAATCGTGTAAACCAATCTCATTCATTCATTTTATTGATCAATGACCAAGATTAGTTTACTTTATTTTAGGAAATTAAAAAAATATATATATTAAAAATTTATTTTATTTCAACAGTAAGGGCATAAATGGCAAACAAAATTTAATATTTGGTAACATCCTACTTGATCTTTCATGAATCTTTTTTCATGCAAAATTATTTTCTTCCAAGATTAGTTTACTTTCATCAATCTTTTTTCATGCAAAATTATTTTCTTTCTTTCGCTCCTGGTTTGATGCATTAATTTCTTTAATCTTGCAATCTTAAAGATTCTAAAGCATATTACAATCTTCAAGATTCTGGAGCAGTTTTTTCATGTACCCGTTTCATCATGCAATTATTTCATGACGAACCAAATACATTATGCAACCGTTTCACTAGTCATGCTCAATAACGCCATGAACCAGTTTCACTTTCATGAAACCTATTTCATGTACAATAATTTTCTTATTTCATGTATAATAATTTTCTTATTTCACCACTGATTTGATGGATTCATTCCTTTAAGTTTTACAATCTTCAAGATTCTGGAGCATGTTACAATCTTCAAGATTCTGTAGCAGATTAAAATCATTTCCTCGTTTCATCATGCACTTAGTTCATGACGCACCAAATACAAAATGCACCGATTTCATTTTCCTCTTCACCAACTAAATGGATCAACTACACAATCAATGCAACGTGTTCATCATGAAAATGTTTCGGTTCACATAATTTATTTGTAACATGAACCAGTTTCACGTTCATGAAACCTGTTTCATTTGTGGATTTCTTTTTGTTCATCTATGATTTGATGATTTCATTATACACTTCAATTGTATTATCAAGACCCGTTTGTTGATTCTTAAAGATTACAATATATGAAATTCAAATTTTTAATATTATAATATAATTAAATATTTAAATGTTACCATTTATACAATTTTATTTATTACGTTTCCTTAATTAAGATTTATTAATAACTTTCATATTTAATAGTAAATATTGTAAATGACTGAAATACCTTTATTGATTAATTTTAATTAGAAAAAAATGGAATTTTTCTATTGGTCGAAATTGGTTTACACGGTTTCTTAGAAATGCACGGTTTTCATTTGAACGTGCCCCTTAAAGAGTGAAATATATATATATATATATATATATAGAGAGAGAGAGAGAGAGAGAGAGAGAGATGTTGGTTATTATACAACCCTTGACATTTGTATAACCAATACAACCCAATCTCAACCGTCTATTTCATTTGATTAATATGTGATTTTATAAAAGTTTTGATTATTTCCTAATATAAAGTATTGATCACAATTAATGAACCATATTCATCTTCCATAAATATTCAAATAATAATAAATGAACTCTCATCATTTCCATAAATATCTCAATTTATTGGGTTGCATTGGTTTTACAAATGTGATAACAAACTTTCTCTATATATCTATAAATATATATATATATATATATATATATATATATATTGTTTATAATTAATTTAATTAACATATTAATTATATTTAAGATAAGTAAATCTTAGAAAACGAGAGTAATCTATACTATATTATAAAGCATTTGACAAAAACTCTTAAAAACTATCTTTTATACATGAAATACTGCTTATTGATGCATATTACTTAAAATTTAAGATTGCAAGTAAGTTTCGCGTAAGTACAACTTATTAAAGTTTCATGTTTAAATTCGTGTAACTAACTGCAGATAAACATAATCAAATACATGATAAACATCTCATTTTAAATATAAAAAGTCTTGAATATAATTACGATAATCATTGAGTTCTAACAGAATATTTAATGATTATCTTTATAAGAAATCATATTATCAAATCTATTAAATTACTTCGTTACGTTAAATTAAATTATAATAAAAATTTTGAATTAAAGAAATTACTCAAAACAAGAAATTTTAAATAGTTAATTTGATATTAATATTGATATTTTTTTTTCAAATTTTTATGATATTTTCAAATTTATATTTTATTTAAAAATAAAAACATTATCGTTTTTTCAAAACCACATAAAACATATTACATCGACATAAATAAAGAATAAAACGAAACATTAATATCAAGATGTGTCTCGATGCATTGCACAAGTACCCTTCTAATATATAATTAATAAAAAAAGGAAAAATCAAATTGGAAAATGACGTGTATAATTAAATCTATCACTAATCTATTTAATTAATCCATAATTTTGTGCTATACGAACCTAATTAGCAAATCAGGCTTGTAATATGGGCCAAATTCTTACTGTGGCCCAATACTAACCCATCCCAAAACTGATAAAACCTTGAACTAGAAAAAGATTAAGTAAATAACAAAAATAGTCCCTGGACTTATAATTAAATGCAGTTTTAGCTAAAATAACTTAACTTTTTGTCTTCGAGGTCAAGAACTCAACCATTTCACGCAGACTTGTTGCATCTGTCATATGATGTAAAGATCAAGTTGATTCAAAAGAGGCACATGTGAGTTAAGGGGCCGTTTTGTTTAACCGATAAACGTTTATCAGTAAGAGTCTAACACTTTAATTTATTTTACCAGATTGTAGTTTCATCAAAATGATATCATATGTAATAATTTACCTGTTAAGCATTTACTGGGTAAGATCGTCACACTCACTTACCGAATAAGATTCTCGGGTCTTACCATGTTCATCCGTCAAGAAAAATGATCCGAAAAACGCTTACCAGATAAATACTCTGTAAATGGCTCCTTAGTGTTGTTCTAGTTCTTCAAACCTCTATATTTATCTCTAATTTCATTTAGCATTTGTAGTTTGTTTTTTATATTTCTACAAATAGAATTCCATAAACGTAATATATCAACGAGAAAATAAATAGGTTTACATCTTTCATTTATACAAACCCGTAATTTCACCGATCAAACTAACCAAATTATATTGGTTTCAGCATGCTTATCGACATACAAACAAAGTTTGGAGGACTAAAATTGAATGGCGAACAAAAGTGAGGGACCATATTTGTAATTTACTTTCAAATGAATGTAGACTACACCGGAAGGCCAGCGCAAAAGACTTAACAAGCCGGTTGATTCAGCATAAGATTCGATCTTCGCTCTTTTCGCCATCGAAATCGAAGCAACAAAAATGGCAGCTGGTGTCACCAGAAAGATCTCAGCTGCATCAGCTAGGTCACACACAAGGAAACCCAAACCCAGTTCTCCATCTTTTCTTCCGAAAGGTATGTGTTAATTGTTTTTTCCACTCTTTGACTGATCTTTCGATCTATATCTAAAATTTTAAACCCTCCAGATGTAAATTGTTGCTGCCATCTGTTGTATATTTGAAGTCATTTATCGTCAACAACTGTTTCTACTAAAGAATTCTTTTCCCTGATGTCAATTTGATGGATGTGAAGCTCAGTCTTTAGTTCGAATTTTAACTGATTCTGCTTTTATTCGGTTATTAGAGATGGATGGAGTTTCTGAACAGAGTCTGTATTTAGTTGTCAAAATCTTAAGATTGGGCTTTAGAATCGTGCAAGTCCTGAAGCAAATTATGCGAATCTCATTAACAAACATGGATCTATTGTCTGAATCTCCAGAATTATAAAAGAGAGAATTTGATAATTGATCTCATGCAGCTTTTAATTGATGAAAGAAAGAAGAAATCATCTGAAGATTCTTTAAGTACTTTCCACCAAATTTATTGTAGAATGTGTCTGTGTTGTTCATTGGTAGATCGGAAAGAGTTTATATTAATCAATTTTACAGTCTGATTCCTTGTACCATAATGAGGATCTTGGATATGAATATGAGTGAAGACGTGTCTGATTGTTGTCAAACATGATCAGATCAAGCAGTTCATTCAGAAGTATTATGCATAAAACTTATTGACCCTAAAAGATCAATTTTTTTCATGTTGTTGGTTGATTATTGAATAATATTCCCCGAAGCAAAGGTTAAACGATGGTTTTAACCACAAGGGTGGTGCCTGATTGGTTTGAGCTTGGCTCCAAAGGTCAAAAGTACCAGGAGGTCCCAGGTTCAAATCCAAGGAGGGATAAAAATCCCCTTGTGGCTACGGAGGTTCAAATGCGGTGACTCCGGGCTATCTGCAAAGCAGGTGGTCGCCCTGGGATTAGCCGGTTCGCATAGCGGGTCGAATATCCAGGTTAAGCAACAAAAAAAAAACAAAGACCCAAGGTTGATGATAGATATGGAAGGGTAAAGAACTACCCAACTTAAATAAGAAGCACTACTTATTTATTAGACTAGATTTGACAAATGCATTATTTGATGGTGATAATGGAGCTATATATCTTGTTCTTAGAAAGATGTAGTCTTACTTCCCAAAGTTCTAATGACCAAGTAAATGTTTTGATGACTACATGTTTGTTTAAAAAACCAAGGTTTTATGTAAAAGCTTCAGTATGTTGTGGCTTAAATTGTAATAAAAGGAAAGTCAGTTTAAAAACTGAACTATAGGAACTCATATTTCAAATGCAAACTTGAATTACATCCTCCCAGCACTGCTCAAGTACGTTTGAAGCTTTATCTGGCTTCTTATACATTCTGTCGGAACTTCTTGTTACTCTTGCCGACTTAGTTGACCTTCTGCCATTGAAATTTACTTAGGGATCTTCAAGAAATCACTGCTCGTATTCTTTACGGGGTTTTTGGCATGGGCCTATCAAGCAACACGTCCACCCCCTCCAAAGATATGTGGATCTCCAGATGGTCCTCCTGTTACATCTCCCAGGATAAAGCTTCGTGATGGAAGGCATTTATCTTACTTAGAGTATGGTGTTCCAAAAGATACAGCCAAGTATAAGATAATATATGTCCATGGTTTTGACTCTTGCAAATATCATAATATTTTTGCCGATACAGCCTCTCCGGTATGTATCCTTCCATTCTCTTCTAATCCGTAGGTTCTTGTCTACTCTTTGGGTGTTTTGTGTTTGATCTTGGCTTAGGAGTTACTTTCTTGCGGACTTGGTTTATCGTTACAGGCTCTTATCGAAGATTTAGGGGTGTATATTGTTTCATTTGACCGACCTGGTTATGGAGAGAGTGATCCGGACCCTAAGCGAACACTGAAGAGTTTAGCTTTGGATATCGAGGAGCTTGCTGATCAGCTGGGACTTGGATCAAAATTCTATGTAGTTGGATTATCTATGGGTGGAGAATTGGTTTGGCCTTGTCTCAAATACATCCCACACAGGTGTATATCAAGTCCCGTTTTAAGCATTTCTCAGATACATCCTTAGCAATAATTCTGACACCATAATCTACCTGTATTATTCACTTCCACAGATGATAAGTAATTCGAGTCTAATTGTGTTAATGTTGTATTTATAATTTAAACAGGCTTGCTGGTGTAACTCTCATTGCCCCAGTAGTTAATCACTGGTGGCCTAACTTCCCTTCTAACATATCCAACGAAGTATATTCCCAGATGTTTAAGCAAGACCAATGGTGTCTGCGTGTTGTTCACTACCTACCATGGCTGACCTACTGGTGGAACACTCAAACATGGTTCCCTGCTTCATCTGTCGCTTCTCAATCCCTTGCTATGTTTTCTCCCCCTGACATGGAAATTCTGTCGAAGCTTCCCCCTCCCACAGAAGCACAAAAGGTACTTGCTTTTGAGTTTGCTCTATAAATATTTAATCGTCTATGCTTACTAGTATTAAAGATATTGAAATAATGACTTCTAGTATGCAACGGGGTAAAGTAAAGAGATGGCAGGTTATACTCCATCTTTTGGGAACTAATTGGCCCTTTTTAAATAAGATAAAATGAATGTATGCGCGTGCAAATGTAACCAATCCTATGCTTTTTATGCATAAGCACTTATACCAATGTGTTTCTTTTATGCACACACATACACATACGTTTATATACACTTTAGGGTTTTTTAACACTATTTTATCACTAAATTGTAGTTTTTCTTCACCATTTTCATCTCCATTTTGTCATCGATTTCATCAGGAGACACAAACATAAGAGTTAGTGATGGGCTAAATTGGTGGGCTAACACTTCGAAACCAAATATAAAGAGGGAGATGGGCTGCTGCCTATGGTTGGCCACATGCACAACTGCTTGTTTTTGGTCATCCCATTTTCAAATGGGCGACTATTTCACATCCAACTCTTTTGGAATAGAGGGAGCAACTACTAATGTCTATTTTTTCCTTTTTGATGGACTAAAATGGTACGAGATATCTAGTACTAAGATATAGGATGATACTCAACATCACAATTTAGAAGTTTGCTTCATACAAAATCAGCTTTCTTCATAAGTAATTGCTATGTTTTTTCATTTAGAAAAACCAGGGGAGAGGGAGATTAGATAAAAAATCACTGTTGTAGATTGCAAAAAATGTCAGAACCTCAGATTACTGAAGGTTTTTAGAATACCATTTCTAGGAGTTGACTATTTTGCTTGATGCAGGAATCACACACCATTAAATCACTATTCTACCTGTTTTATTTCCTGTATACCGGTTATATTACCCATCTTATTGCCTGTTTTCACACACCTTCGCTTCATGCACAAGTCTTCATGGAAACAACCTCTCGACCCTAATGGTTGAGGTAAGGTCTGCATACATCCTACCCCTTCCGGACCCTATTTTTGAGTTAGATATGCTGGTTCGTTTGGTTTGATTTGGTTTACTGTATGAACTATGAATGTAATTTCTTTATTTTATCAGTTCGGTTTTGAACTTGTATTATATGGGACACGTATATGAAGGCATCCTATACACCCTTAAAATATTTTAAAGCGCACAATCATACTATAAATCAAGCACTAGTATTCTTGCAACATAGCCAATAAGTTTGTAGAAAGCCATGAACCATGGGTCCTTGTGCATCACACCAAGTATCATATATTCTCAGTAAAAGAAAAAGATACCAAGTGTGCTTCTGCATAATTGTAACCGGTATACTTTACAAGCTTGGGGTATTTACGGAAACAGCCGTTCTACTTACCAAAGGGCCTTTGGCCTAGCGGTATGCGAGTCTTTGGCCTCCTAGGAGTTCAGGGGTTCAAACCTCATCAAAAGGTAAGGAGAGTATGTGAGTTTATTTGTTCTATTTTCCATATATAAATACTATATACTTTAAAAAAAAAAAAACATTCTACTTTTTGGGGTAGAGGTCTAGCTTACATCATACCTGCCAAACCCCACATCTGGGTGGGGTAGACTGCACTCTTGGTTTGGTTTGGCTTACTCAATCACTCCACTCTTTAAAATTGAGGTCGGTTCTGTATACATCATACCTTTTAGATCCACCTTCGAATGGGATATATTGGGCTTGTTTGGTTTGGTTTACTTGGTCAATGTGCCTTATGATACTTCTGTTTTTGTGTTAAAGACGCAACCAAGACAACAAGGAGAATTTGAGTCTCTCCACCGTGATTTGAATATTGCATTCGGCAAGTGGGAATTTGATCCAATGGAACTAGAGAACCCGTTTCCAAATAATGAAGGATCTGTTCATATATGGATGGGTGATGATGATCGGTTCTCGCCTGTTACACTGCAACGTTACATCGCCCAACAACTTCCATGGGTCAAGTACCACGAGATTGCACGTGCTGGCCACATGTTTGCTTTGGCTGAGGGGATGACCGACACGATCCTGAAAGCGCTTCTAAATATAACGGATTAGCTTGACACTCCTATGGCTACGATTGCTAGCTAGTTTTAGTCTCGAGATGTTTGTAGATCAAGCGATCACTCTTTCTATGTTTTCAAAATCGAGTTTTTGTTGTTTTTATTTCGTCAGGCATCTTGTTGGGGATGTCATGTTGTATATGATTGTGATATTTATTTCCCTGGTGGGTTTATTTACACATTGTGGAACCATGGTGCCTTTTTCTGATATTTATTTACCAATTGGGATGCCATGTACTTGTTACTTGATCTGGCTGTGTATTGCTACTTTAGTAGCTTAACATCTTTATACATGTTTCATGTAGGAGTATCKTATCGTATCATCTTCTTTTGGGGGTGGTCGGGGGGTAAGTGTTGGTGTCTGTATATTAATCATATAGGGCCTTGAAGCTAACAACCAGACGTTTTGCTTGAGTAGTCGACTTGAACTTGTGATCTCGTGTGGTCTTACTTTTTGAACCAAGTCAACCAAGCTCAAACTACCAACAAGTAAGGCAACAGAAAAGAGAACACCAAAGAACAAGTGATACACAAAAAAGTTTGATCAAAATAGATGGTTAAGATCTATTTACATCAATGATCAAGATTGAAGCTCTAGAAACATGAAGTAAACGCTATATACAGAGATCTTATGCGTCTTTTCGAAGCTATATCAAGAGACTTCTAGAGATCTTCGACAACGACGTCCCAAACTATACCAAGGCTTGTTAGATGAACCTTGTTAAGAATTACTAGTTTGTGTCATCGTGCGTTTTGTTTATTAATTATGACCCATATAGGCCCCAATGTAATCGGAATAAAAAAAATGTTATATAACTAAATTCATACTCCAGTTAAATAAGAAATGAAATAAGAGTATCTTACTATGCTAGTCTCGGAAAATATAGCTTGTACCCCCGAAAAATAGTTTAGTCTTCCCAAATCTTTCAAGGTAAACTATGCATTGTAAGTTCTGACTTAGATCATAATCAAAATCAGAAGAGCTACGGCTAATAATAACATCATCAACATACACCAAAATATTAGCCATAATAATTGACATTGAGCAGACGAACAAAGAGGTATATGATACACATTGAAAAAACCTCAATATAACTAATGTGTTACACAACTTAGTGAACCATACACGTGGTGCTTGCTTGAGTCCATAAAGGGCCGACCTTCTGATAAACATCAACAAATCCTTGGGGCTTGAGCTATATAACCTGTTCTAGAACGATCACCATGGAGAAAGGAATTTATTCACATCATACATTTGAAAAATCAATAGATAGAACTAATCTGATAGTTATTGACTTAACCATGGAACCGAATGTCTCGGTACAAATCAATTCCTTTTGTTTGAAGCAACCCCTTAGCCACCGAACGAGTTTTATATCGACTCAACGAGCCATCAAGAAGTCTTCTAATTTTGTATACCCATTTGCATCCAACGACATTAGCACCCGAAGGAGGTGGAACTAGTTCCCAAGTCTTGTTAGAGGGTAATGCAAAAACTTACCCTTGTTAGCATCTCACCATACTGACCATTTTGGCACTTGGGAAAAAGTGTATGGTTCACAACTAGGTACTGAGTGGCACCTAGAAATGGATAACATAAACATCTGAAAATGCGAACATGATAATCATGTTGTTTGGTGGATCCCATATCTCATATTGAATCAATGATCTAAACAAAATATGTAAAGCGGAAGCAATTTAGATCAAAACAATTTTCAAATAGAAGAACAATTAATCAATATGAAGATAAAATATTAATCATGGCCATCAGTCTTACAAGGATTGGAAATGACGAGGGTATTGGGAGATGGAGTGTTTGTAAAAAAACCAACTCAAATTTATAAACTACAAATTTATATATATATATATATATATATATATATATATATACTGATGCAATACAATGAAAATTTGAGAAAGACTTTGTGAGATTAGTGACGGAGAATACAACATTTGTAACAAAGGTTACCCTAGATACCAAAATATTTTGGATTGTTTAAGAGTGTAATCAAACATTGGAGTCAGACCAAAAGGAGCCAAAACATGTTCTGGAGGATCCACGCCATTCTAGGGCTATTATAGCTCGAAACTTCATTTATTGAGTAAACATAAAAGCTAATTTAGTCAAGTCATAAATGTATTTAATTAATTTATTTTCTCTATAAATAGAAAATCTATAACTTCCATAAATAGAAAGTCCGCAATTTCTTAAATAGAACATTAATTAATTGTTGACAATGTGTATTAAAGTCGTTAGACAATATTTCTAGTGATTTTTTTTGTTTTTAGTTCTTAGTGTCGATGCCTACCTCACGCATTGTATCACAATGTGTAAAAATATAAATGTTCACAATGTGTATTCAAGTTCTTAGTGTTGTTGTATCACATTGTGTAAACGAAATAGGTGATCACAATGTGAAAAAAATAGGTGGTCACAATGTTTAATTGGAACAATATATTTGATAGTGTTTCACATCGTGATACTATAGATTTTTGGTTTTGGGTTCAACGGAGATGTTTGATGGGTGTTCATACTTTGTTATTGATTTTGTTCACAGTGTAAATCAAAGTCCTTACAAAATGTTTTTAGTAATATGAAGTTTTTTGGTCTTATATTTTTTATGCTTTTGTGTTCACCTTATGTTTACTCACAAAGACTTACTTGGTGATACTTGTTAGGTTACTAGTTGTTCACAATGTGTTAGGTTACTTGTTAGGTTTTGTTTTATTTTTTATTTTTTGGATTATTTTGTTAATGAGAGAATATAGAAAGATGAGAGATAAAATTTGTAAATTATCCATAATAATCATTATTTAAATTTTTTAATTCAAAATTACCAAAAATTATTAATTTCCTAATTTAAATTGTGTTTTATATCAAATCTCACAAATTATATGTTATTAAAAGAAGACCCCCCTATGTATGTATGTATGTATGTATGTATGTATGTATGTATGTATGTATGTATGTATGTATGTATGTATGTATGGGTTCATGTGAGACCGACATGTTTTTATGAGACTCGTGAGACCACATTTTTACACTTAAAACTTCACTAGCAAAACACTGTGAACGTAAAAATAAATCCAAACCTTGACAGCTAAAATACTATGAAAGTTACTTTCACAATGTTTTTACTAGAAAGTTTTAAGTGTAAAGGTGGTCTTATAGGTCTCATAAAAACAGTCTGATGTTACATGATCCCAAATGTGTGTGTGTGTGTATATATATAGGGTTGGGTTCATATGAGACCAAAAGTTTTTCGTGAGACCCGTAAGACCAATTTATGTTCATTGATCAACTTTATAAGCTAATGATTTAATGGTCTAAAGTTGCACGGTGACAATTTTGTGATTATGAATGTTCAGATTATAGATATAATTCAATGGTTGATAATTGGTCTTACGGGTCTCACAAAAAACCTTTGGTCTCACATGATCACAAGTATATATAGGGTTGGGTTCACGTGAGACCAATATGTTTTCGTGAGACCACATTTTTACATTTGAAACTTCACAGCAAAAACACTGTGAAGGTTTAAAAAGGTCGAGCCTTCACAGCAAAAACACTGTGAATGTTACCTTCACAGCATTTTGCTGTGAAATTTCAAGTGTAAAAAGATATTCTCACGAAAACATGCTGGTCTCACATTATCCTAAGCCTATATATATATATATATATATATATATATATATATATATATATATATATATATCCGTAAATAAATTTAGTTTGCTTCACGCCATTCGAACACACTGTGTATATATATAAAATCCGTAAATAAATTTAGTTTGCTTCACGCCATTCCAACTCATTGCTTTTAAACATCCTTCTTCTATTCATTTTACACCTCCAACCATGCCCAAATTACTCTTCCTCTTCCTCTTCTTCCTCCTCTTCCTGCTTCGACCGCATCATGTGTCGGCACACTTCATTCGCCAACCGTCTCGACCCCTTGTTTTCACCCCTCATAATCGCCCCGACTCTCATCCTCAACAGGTATCTCTCTTTGTACCAAATCAAATTTTTACAATCAAATCACATGATTATAACTAAACTATGGATTATGATTTTCAGCGAAATCCTATGTGTTTTACGTGGAAATGTCACTTGCTTAGGGCAAAATTGAATCCTATTTGAAATATGTATTTTAATGGCCAAATACCATTTTCAGGTGCATGTGTCATTGGTCGGAAACAATTACATGAAGGTTTCATGGGTGACCCGCGGAAGCGGTGTGTCCTCTACGGTTGAGTACGGGAAAACTCCGGGGAAATATGAGTCGACGGCCACTGGAGAGCACACGTCGTACTACTATTTTTTGTATACTTCCGGGAAGATCCACCATGTGACAATCGGACCACTAGATCCGGCCACCGTGTATTACTACCGTTGTGGTGGCGCTGGCCCGGAGTTTAACTTTCGGACGCCGCCTGCCACCTTTCCCATTGAGTTTGCAGTAGCTGGTGAGCACCTTTTTGGCGTTTATTCTTCTTTGCTTTTCATTGATGATGCTTTAAGTTTCCTTTTTTGGTAAAATACTTCAAAAAAATACAATTTCAGTTTGTATGATTTGTTAATAATTTCTATTTTCATATCTTTGGTTTAAAATTTACGTTTTTTGTCCTTATATTTTATAATTATTGTTATTTCAATCCTATAATTTCTACTTTAAGTACAAGAGACCAAAACAATAAAGATTTATAAAATATAGGGGCCAAAAATAATACTTTTCATCCTTATGATTTCCGAATTACGAAATAGCCATTTTAGTTTGCAAAAGCGTCCTAATTTGGTCCCTTTATCTAATAGCCTTTAAATGAGAAACATTTTCGTTATTTTATCGATTTTTTGTCTTTTACCGCAAAATTGGTTTTACGATTTTGATCTCTAATTTAATTGGGTAAAAGACAAAACAAATCTATAAGATGGCAAAAATGTCCATCATTTAATGGATTTTTAAATAGCTGTAAGAAGGAATGACAAAATCGAACATTTTTTAAAATCATGATGGCTATCTTGTAATTTTGAAACTACAAGGACAAAAAGTGTCATTTTTGACAAACCACAGGGACCAAAATTTTAATTTACTCTAAATTTTGAACAATCACTAATTACATATGTATATAACTACTATGATTATAGCTATATTTGACTAACTGATAAATTAATTGTTGACTAATAAACTAAATGATATCTTAAAACTATTTGTTGGTTAATAATTTTAGATGTTAAATTAGTCTTATTTAATAAGAACTACCTAGTAAACGATATGACAATATAAGGGATCGTTTACCAAAAATTTATCTGATAAGTGCTTATTGGTACAATTCAACACTATTACTTACTTATCGGATAAGATTTTCGTCCATCAAAACGGCACCGTATGCAATAATTTACATTATAAGCTCTTACGGTGGTAAGAGTCGTCACCTTCACTTACTGGATAAGACTCTTGTTCCTTGTCTTGCTCTTTCTTTTGTAAGGGTGTCCGGGCCAAAGCCCGACTAATCCCCGGCAAATTTGGAGGCTAAACATGGCCTCACTTAAATGTCGCCAACACTCCTTGTCTTGCTCTTACCGGCTAAGATTTTTAGTCTTTGTCATTTCATTTGATAAGGTAATATGACTTGCTAAGCATTTTCCCGGATAAGCGTTTAGTAAACGGCCCCTAAGTTGACTTATGAATAAAACCCCCAATAAGCTCTTTGGAGTAGGGGTTTTTTCTACTTCCAAAAAGATAGGTTATGACCTACAAAATAGTAAATTTTGATAGTCTCTAAAAATAAGCTACTTTTATGATTGTGAAACATGATATATATATATATATATATATATATATATATATATATATATATATATATATAAAGCAAAAACATGTGTGGATGCAGGTGACCTTGGACAGACTGAATGGACAAGCTCAACCTTGGAACATATTAATGCAAGTGACTACGATATCTTGCTCCTCCCAGGCGATCTTTCTTATGCAGATACACAACAACCACTTTGGGATTCATTCGGACGGTTGGTTGAGCCCTACGCCAGTCGTAGGCCATGGATGGTGACCCAAGGGAACCATGAACAAGAAACCTTCCCAATCATTTACCCAAAAGGGTTCAAAGCTTACAATTCACGTTGGCCCATGCCATATAAAGAAAGTGCCTCCGACTCGAACTTGTATTACTCATTCGATGCCATCGGAACTCATATTATTATGTTAGCTTCATATGCCGATTTTCATGTTCATTCGAATCAGTTTAACTGGTTGGCTAAGGACTTGGCTAAGATTGACCGATCACGAACACCGTGGGTGGTCGTGCTCCTCCATGCTCCATGGTATAACTCGAATTTGGCTCATCAAGGAGAAGGCGAAAGCATGAGAGTCGCGATGGAAGAGATGTTGTATAACTCTCGTGTCGACGTTGTTTTTGTTGGTCATGTTCATGCATACGAACGCTTTGTAAGTCCTTCATCTTTTGATTATGTTAAAATACTGGAGAAAATCAGCATATGAAGGACTTACAAAGCGTTCGTAGGCATGAACACTTTGTTAGTCTTTCATCACATGTTCATTGATACACTCTTGAAGTTAAATATGTGGGATTCCAACGTTTTTGTGAACGTTCCGATCCAGACAAGGGTTTATAACAATAAAGCGAATCCGTGCGGTCCGATACACGTAACAATTGGAGATGGAGGGAATCGAGAAGGTCTCGCCATGTTGTAAGTTTCTAAAGATAAAGCGTTATATACTTCTTTTGGTATACGAATTACTGATTAATCTTGACACTCGGTTTTGGATAAATTAAAGATACAAAGATCCAACACCTTCGATATCATTATACCGCGAAGCAAGCTTTGGACATGGTCGATTGAGAATACTGAATGACACTCATGCTCATTGGTCATGGAATCGCAACGATGACTCCGTCTCGGTTGTTGCTGATGAAATTTGGTTCAAAAGTTTGAGCTCATCGTCCTCGTGTTTCCCCAAAGTCCAACCAACGATAGAACCGACATCCGAAAAAGACGAGCTTTGATCTTTCTATTCTTACCACTGGTTTATTCCCTAGCAAAATATATATCGAATTGTACTTACGACGGATTTCCGACGGATTTTCCTGTTTAACGTAGAATAGATTCAATTTTACCAATGATTGAAAGGAAATGTATGTTGATTTTTTAGATAGGCACTTTGAGTATAATCAGTAAAAAATCATGTTTGGAATATAATCAGTAAAAAATATATGAAATTTATTTTCCTTATTCTTAGGGGTCGTTTACTAAACACTTACCTAGTGAACACTCATCGGTAAAATTTAACACTATCACTTACTTATCGGGTCGTATAAATATTAGCCAAATTACTAAATGTATGTTGTTAGTGGATTCATATAAGATGCTGTTTGGTTTAGAAAATGTTGATATTGTTTATGTTTAATCCTTTTTAAGAACATGGAGTAATTAAGAGAGAATTCTTCTTAAATGTTGTTCTGACTATTCATGTGGAGATTAAGCCCATTTAAATGAGCCCAACTAAATGCCAAACATTGAGTTACAGGCCCAATAAGAGTAGGTCTGAGCCCATTAGTATTTGAATTTATTTTGTCAGAAGTTTTCATTAACGATGCACATCGACATTCAGTACGGATAAAATTTGTCTGATCGATATGGAATTGGACACTTGCGTGATTCACAACGGACTAAAGGAACAAACAGTGTTAATTTTAGGTTTAGTTGCTTGGATTTGGTAGTTAAACAAATGGATGTGAAAACGGCTTTTCTAAAAGATAGACTTAAACACTTACCCAGTAAGTGCTTGCCGACAAAATTTAACACTATCATTGACTTACTGGGTAAGATTTTAGTCCACCAAAATGGTATCATATTCAACAATTTACCCGGTAAGCGCTTATTGTGGTAAGAAAATCATCGCCTTCATTTACCAGGTAAAAGAATCTTACCGGGTAAGATTCTTGGTCCTTACCATGCTCATCCTGTAAGGTAATATGACTTGGTGTTTAAAGAAAGGGGAGTATATGTTGAGCAACTTGAAGGGTTTGCTCAAAAAGGCAAAGAGGGTTATGTATGTCGACTAAGGAATAGTGTTTATGGGAGAAAGCAAACACCAAGACTATGGTAATATAAAGTTTTGAGTTATTTATGAAGGAGCAAGGTTTGTACGATTATCGTGTCTTCATTTGAAGATACACAAACATAAGTGAGTTAAGAGGTGATTTTAGTGTCATCAATCATTTTATTGTTGTGATTTACGTGGGATAGATTTGATGATACAACAAACGTAAGTAAGTTAACAAGTACAAATATTGTCTTTATCATTTTAGATCGCCATAAGTAGGGTTCAAGGGTCATAACTCTTGTTGATTGTAAGCCATAACTCTCATCAAGAATTAATGCATTGAAGAAACAACTATACGATCTTTTACAATGTAATATTTGGGGATTACAAAGCATATTTTTGGCTTTTAGATATATCAGGATATGGAGGCTTTAGAAATTTCTGAGAGCATGATCTCGAATAGGAGTTATGGAAAACGTAGCATGATGGTAATAAACCAGGGGCACACACATATATATAGAGAGAAAAAGATATGATCAAATGAGAACGGTACATATTTAAAAGAACATAAAAAGGGGCAAATCACATAAGATTTTACATTAATGGTCAAAAAGAGTGTCTGGGCGACTTGTGGTTGCGTCTTCAGGTTGCCGGGCAAGGTCGCCTAAATCATGTGACATTAGTGTAAAATCATATGTGATTCTCTCGTCTTTGTGTTTTTTTAAATATATATCGTTATCATTTGATCTTCCATATATATATATATATATAGAGAGGGTGGTTCAAATACTAACCCAATTTTTTGTGTTAACTCTACTAACCAACATCAACCAATCACATTCTTTCTTTACTTTATGTTCAAATGTAACTTATAAATTGAATACAAAGATCATTTAGTAATTTAACCTTTATGTAACTCCCTAATAATTATTTGGAAGTTACAAATCTTTTAAGATCCCTCTAATTGATCATGAGGTAATTCTGATGTTCACGGTGTTCATATCCATGTAATGTCCATGAACATTCACCGTGTTCATATAAATGTTCA
>NC_037528.1:44822126-44881875 GCF_001531365.2 Cynara cardunculus var. scolymus
TATATATATATATATATATATATATATATATATATATATATATATATATATATATATATATATATATATATATACGGGTACGGGGCGGGGCAGGGAGTGTGATACCCGTCCCCGTCCCCATCCCCTGTTTGAGCCAAACGGGGATCCCCGTCCCCGAGACCCGGTTTAACGGGGAATCCCCGTCCCCGACCGGGGCGGGTGGACCGGGTTTCCAGACGGGTCGGGGCCAATTCCCATGCCTAGGGGACAATGCATCGGGCCAAGTCTAGGGCACTTCTTGAAATTGAAGGTTCTTTGAGAGAACACTATGGAAAGCTATGGGATTATGAACATGAAATTATGAGGCCAATCCAGGATCTACAGTCAAGATGGACGTAAATTTAATAGCAGATGAAGGTAATGAGTTTAGGAGGTTTTATGTATGCTTCAAAGCATTCAGAGATGGGTGGATTGGTGGATGTAGGAAGATTATAGGACTAAACGGTTGTTTTTTAAAAGGGGGGTGGGATGCAAAGGAGAGTTACTATTAGCAATCGGTTGAGACAGTTGTTATTTAAGAAGCATTTTTTCAACTAGATAGGGCTTGTGAGTCTGTAAAAAATGGTATATGCGAGTAATTAAATTCAATCATTATTGATGCTAGAAAAAAAACCCATAATCATAATGTTAGAAGAGATATGAATATTTGTTGTGGAGAGGAATTACCAATGTCAAAGAAATCACAACAATGGGAATCAGTTGTATGTCTAGCCATAAGGGAAAAGTTAAAAAAGTGTGGAGAAAATCACAGGTACATATTTATCTATAATGATAATATGATTATATATGATTATGTATTCTTTTGTCTTGCATAGATATTGGTTTGTTATCTGTGGCGGTGGAAATGTGTTTGAAACAAGAAATCTTTATGAAGCAATGATGGTGGATCTAGATGCTAAAAAATGTAGTTGCAGATTATGGGACATATCATGCATTCCTTGTGTGCATTCCATAGCTACCATACACTTCATTAACAAGGATCCAGAAGATTATGTCAGTGAATGGTTTAAAAAAGATCTCCTCAAAATGGCGTACGTGCATCATATAAAACCATTGAATGGAAGCAATATGTTGTTTCCAACACCTTTCATCAAACCAAAACCCACCTAAAGGAAGGAGAATGTCTGGCAGACCATCTATCAAGAGGAAGAGATCAGAATCTGAGAGCCAAGGTACAAAAGTAACCAAGTCTGGAAAGACAATGACATGTAGAAATTGCTTGGAAAAGGGCATAATGCTAGGACTTGTAAGAATGAAAAGAAAGACTCACCACCTAACCCCGTTAAGCCAAAAGGTAGGTCGAGATTGAACATTCCAAAGCCGACTACAACAAGAAGAAGCTCGAAAGGCGAAAGAGTCAATAAAGGTGGAAGAGGGATCGAAAGTAGGAGGATACCAATGTATACATAATGCGAATGTTTCTTATAATCCAATCATCAGAGAAGCAATGGTTGGGGTAAGTCATTAGTTATTATTCATATTCAAATGACAACTATTTATATTGAACTACTACTTACACTTCATTTTTATTAGAGAAATAATTAGGTGTGCCATGACCAGCATGGCCAAATGATAACCTTCCACATTTAATTTCAAGTTTGGGGGACCAATTTGGTCATGAAGTTCAAGAAAATTCGGATGTTGGTGATGAAAGTGAGGTTGATGGTGTACATAAAAGTCAAACGGTTGATGAGACTCTTACTTTAAACTAAGCATCACTTTGTTATTGCAACTGATATAACTCTTGGTATATTCCAATTAGAGGGATAAATATATATTTTGGGGATTTTTTTGGTATGTTTGTGAAGGGATGGACATTTTTTGGTATATTTTGTAAAAGGATGGGCATTTTTTTTGTATATTTTGTGAAATGATGAGTTTTTTTTTGGTATATTCTGTGGAAGGATGGGAACTGTTAAGGTATGTTTTGTTAAGAAATGGATATAATTTCCATATGTATCTGTTTATGCTTTAGGCATAACTTTTGAATGTTTAGAATTATTAATGCAAATGATATTGTATTTGTCTATTTAATTGGTTCGGTTAATATACATTGGTTCGGATCGGGTTTTCTCGGTCGGGTTTTTTGGATAATTCGGGTAGGGTAGGGTTTTGCACAGCCCTAGCCTCAAGGCCTTGTTAGGTTTCCTTCATTGGAAACAAATTTAAGGTTATTATACAAACGGTAGTCATTCAAGTCTAATATATAGCAATTACTTACCTCTCTTCCTAAATCTTCCGGTGGTGTTATTGGTGTATTTTTTGCTCGGTATAGTTTCTTTGTAGGTAGAAAGCCAAAATCGCTGTCTTCAAGCTTTGTGGACTCTCGTTTCCTTGGAAGTCTCATATTCCAAGCAGATATGGCTGGTTTCTTATCCGAGAACTCAACACGTGTGCTAACTGTTGCGTCCACATATAGCAATTGCCATGGATACAGAGACAATCGTAAAAATATATAATTATATTTAGTTATGAATCAATACTCAAACATTTTATAGCTTGTCATGAAACATTTTTCAACAATTTTCAGCAGATATGAAACAGAATTAATTGACTGTCATCAACCCATATGAAGCAGGCATGAAATAGAATTCACCTTACTCTCTATGTGAATCAGATTTCATTGTATCATGAGAACCACTATGCAACAGACGTGAAACATATTTCACCATACCAAATGAACCCATATGCAATATATGGACCATAATGCTCAACATGATCTAAGATGCTCCATGATTTTGTACGAGTGGATCAAGAACATATCCCATCCAAGTTATACAAGTAAGTCATGATCGTTCTAAATCAACCTCTCTACGTGTTATTTAAAACTCATTTTACATCTAATCTTTTACATTTTCAAGATTAATTATTTGATACGTAAAATGATTGAATACAACAAATTATAGGTGGCATTTTATTGATTTGATATGATATATGTTAAAAAAAGTAACGAAATAATGGTAAATTTGATAGTTATAAGCATCATATGTGGGAGAGAAGACAGTGTTGGTGAGTTTGCAATGCAACAAAAGAAGAGACATGCAAGACAAAAAATTGAGTTTCAAGTGCAGATTGGAAAACAAATTAGAGGTATACGTGTTACATGTTTTGTTTAGTACTGTGGCTTGGAGCATTCAGGAGCCATCTGCCAATTGAAATGCGTGTAATCTATGCAGTTGTTATAGATCATGTAGTTATCTCTAGAAATTTATTGAATGACAATCAATTTATTTACACAGTTTTAGTCTTTACAATTAACATGGTCATTAAAGTTTAAGATCAACTGTTGGTTTGGAGTGACATTAGTTAAGAGTAAAAAAAATTTATTACATAACTTCAAGCTCATATATCTGTTTTTTAATTGTAGATTGTACATGACGAAGATTGATATCTCTCGTTTGTAGGACACAATAAGATTTTTTGTATTTGCGTAATTCTTGTTCAGTACTTAGTTTTGTCATGATACAACTTTGTGGTGGATACATAGCTTGGTAGTTGGTACTCACATAAGTATTTGTACAACTTCGAATTTTGTTCTATCAAATCAATTCGTAAAACTTTCATATATGCTTCTAAATGTAATATTACAGAAGGATTTTATAAATGGATGATGCGTCTCGCATTATAGTCATTTAGGACGCTTTTAGTGTTAATTATTATAGCCTATTAGGACACTTTTTAGTGTTACTTAAACCATTTTATAGAACTCTAAAATTTGTTTCATAATTATACAACTTATTAAGACACTGGTACTATATAATTGTTTTAGCGACATTGAATTTCGTTCTCTAAAAGCAGTTTTTGGGACGCCCATATTTGTTTTTAAATGTAAACATTTTGTGACTACATAAAGTGTCCTATATTTTAGTCTATTATGACACTTTTTAGTGTTATTTAAACCATTTTATAGGACTATGGAATTTGTATCATAATTCTAGAGTTTTTTAGGACACTCAAATTCATCCCATTAACCTAATATGACACCTTTAGATGAAAGACACATATTTTTTGTCGTATAAACTTAAAAGTCATATTAACTACCTTATTATAACACTAATTAGGGTCTTATAAACCCCTTTTTGTTGTCGTGCGGCCCATCATATTTACCCATGTCGGTATTTGATTGGAGGGACAAGAAAGGAGAAGAAGGGTAAGAGGTGAATTTTTTTTCCTAGAGTTGATAATTAGAGTGTAGAAATCCATATGTTCGTACTTATCCAGATACCAACTAATTTGTGTTCCACAAGACTTTTGCCAAACTCGTTTTTGCTATACATTTGAAGCAGTTAGTATTCCTATTTAATTATTGATGATCACTCAAGTTGTCAAGCATATTCGACCTAACGATAGCGATAACGTCAACGACAATACACAAGTTATTCTTAAACTCTCGATTTCGCCAGAACTCGTCTCGGCCTCTGCCCTCTCACCTATCCCTTTCCGTTCACTTATGGTCTCTACTCACTGCAAGTGCTAGCATCACTTCTTGGCGTCTTGGCATAGTCGACCCTACAATCCCTACTCAATCTTTTCGCCTGTTAGTTATATGAATTAAAAAGGTGAACTCATATACAATTCTAAACCCAACCTGGAAACTAAAAGCAAATTGCATCAAATTGGAATGTACTTTATTTGGAATCATATTCGAAAAACGTACTTTTAAAAGCTCAATTTTTGGAACATAACGTGTTTTTTTTTTATGCAATAAAGGTAGTGCATTATGTTTTTGATACAATTAAGAGAAAACACATTATAACTTGATGAATAAAAGATGAAGATATTATAAATTTGTGAAAAAATCATTCATACGAAAAAAGTATTAAACTTTATTGCTTAAAATGTTGTGTTGTAACAACTAATTAAAATGAAGCTTCTAAAAAGTAAGTTTCTCATAATGAAAAGACAACAAAATACCTTTCATTTTATATAATTTATCCATTTTGCATGGTTTCAGTGCCGTTTATGAGAGGGTGGGCCAGACATACGCCCAGGACTCATAAGAAATAGGAGCCCATTTTTTTTTCTCCATATATGTTATATAGTATACAGTAGTAATCCAAAAATATTAATAAATAAAAGGGACCCAAATTTTTTAGTTTCTAATAAGACCCAAAAAGAATTTAACATTATATTAAGGGTCCAAACATGTTTAATTAATTATATTGAAGAAAAAAATGTGAAAAAATAATTGGTTTTTCGTTTATTATATTCCTCGTTGTTTTCTCTAAAAAAATATCTACTATTAAAGTCTTAAACTAATTTGCTTAGAAAGCATTGATATATCCTCCATTTATCTAACACCAACTCTTTTGATTTCCCTCTTCATGAAATCTGTTTTTGTATTGAAATCTGTTTTTGTATTATAATATAGTAGATTCCTTGTTATTAACTAAGAAAAGTTCTATCTTTTAAGAAAAATCAATCATATGAAACGATTCAACTTATATCTATATTTAAGATTTGAAAATTACCCTTGTTTTTTCCATACATTATTAACTACTTATTACCTAATATTGAGTGCATTAATTTTAAATACTCTCAGATCTCTTAAATAAGATTAAGATCTCAAATTATAACAAAAATGGACTTTTGATTCTAAGATTTTGATGGTTTCTAAAAAAAATTGTTTTAACCTAAAAAAATTCAAATTTGTTAATGAAAACAGTAACATGATGTGACATGGAAACATAAATGATTTACATTGATTTATATAAAGTGTTAATTTGAATAGTCAGCAAGGTGACCTCAAACGATGTTAATTTATATACTAAAGGTATATCATATAATATGTTTGGTTGTGAAACAGATTTACGATGTTATATAAAAATTATATGGTAGATGATATTAACTTACTGATTGATTTTGTGTTATATGGATCATTAATATTTTTTGAATTCAATGTTATTTCTAATGATAAACATAATAAATTGTAAAAAAAAAATCATACTTATCGATGGCCCATTTTTATATCTTACCCAAGACCTATAAACTGTCAGGAACGGACCCACATAGTTTAGTTCGATTTAAACATGTTTTCGTTTGTTTTTGTTTTTGTTTGATTCTACGGTTTGCAAATTTTATAAGTTCCTTTTGGTTTTTAATATATGGTTTGGGTTTAAGAAAAGCATTTAATGTTGATATAATGAAATTCTAGCAACAAGTTAATGTGAAGTTAACAAGTCATAATGTCATAAGAAATACATCACCCATGTGCCATTTAATTATTTCAAGAAAACTTAATTGATAGACTCATAATCTTAGACAAAAAGTTTGGCTACTCATATATCAAATTTAAGCTTTTCTATTTTAAGTTTATTTTTTTAAACTATGCGTTTTTGGACCGGTTTGTAACATAATTCTGTTGTGTTGGTGATTTTAATGTTATCAAGTCATTTAGTATGATCGGGATTAATGTGAGACAAACTGAAATTAGACTTAGCTATAATTCGAGAGCGGAGGTGCAAAGTGCACGCTCGGATAAGTTAAGTTGATCTCAGGAACACGGGGGTCGGGTCGAGTCAGGGGCGGGGTTCCAAGGGGCATCACCCCTGGTTGTGGTTGTTTTCCAGTCAAACACCCGAACAGTCGCGTCTGTTGGGAACATACATGACTTCCCGCCAAAATAACTGGCTTAACCGTCAGTGGCTATATAAGGCTTCGTTCGATTATTGCAGATTTTCTTCTTCGCACATACTGTTATTCTGCTAGATTTTGTCTCTAAATGAACATAATTACAAGCAAGATATTTTGTGTTTGTGATCTTGGATTTTGCTTGAAATCCAGATTTGTTGTTCTTGGATTAACTCAAATATGATTTCGTGATACCCCAGGTAATAGGGTCGAAATCACAATTTTGGAAAGTATTTTATACATGATCCTCGAATTATCCAAGTAATTTTGATATTCTGTTTCCAACATCTAACATATTGGCTATTCAAGTTAATAGGTAAACGAACCTTGTGATAATCTTGAGAAACATGAACTGGGAACATCTGAACACAAATTCGAGATCTTACGAGATGAAATACCCTTAATGCTTGAGTTTAGATGTGTAGTTTTTCTTAATTATGTCGATCCATTTACCATTACTAAATGCATGGAAGACTTTTTCCTACAGACTTTTCATTAGAAAATTCGTCGCTAAAAGGGTAATTCATGATAAAACCATCACAAACATCTGAACACAAATTCGAGATCTTACGAGATGAAATACCCTTAATGCTTGAGTTTAGATGTGTAGTTTTTCTTAATTATGTCGATCCATTTACCATTACTAAATGCATGGAAGACTTTTTCCTACAGACTTTTCATTAGAAAATTCGTCGCTAAAAGGGTAATTCATGATAAAACCATCACAAACATCGGTGGATAAATTGTTGGTGAGTATTCAAAAATGAAAGATTGCCCAAATATTCTCTAGATGATCCATTGATATTTTCTCGAAAAACATCGGATGCATTTGATTGAAAAGAAATATAATCAATCTCCATTGCTTTTGACTTTTTGTTTGGATCCTATGATGTAGTTTTAAAATCAGAAGTAAATAACATTAATGGGTCATTTATAAAAAATTTACCCGATAAGTGTTTACCGGTAAGATTTAACATTTACTTACCGGGTAAGATTTTATTCCATTAAAATAACACCGTATGCAATAATTTATCCGATAAGCTTTTACCGTGATAAGAGTCGTCGCATTCACTTACCGAGTAAGACTCTTGTTCTTTGTTCATTCGATTTTAATGTTTCGTTTTTTTTTTGTTTTCTCGATGTTATAATATGGTTCTATGTTGTTTTGAGAAAGCGATAATGTTTATATTTTTTAATAAAATATAAATTTGAAGATATGTCATAAAAATTTGAAAAAAATATAAAGTTATCATTTTTTGTTGTAATTTTTTTTTAATTCAAATTTTTATTATAATTTAATTTAGTTTTAATAATGAAGTAATTTATTTTTTGGTTTAATAATGTAATTTTTTATAAAGATAATAATTAAATATTCTGTTAGAACTCAATGATTATTCTAATTATATTTTAATTTTTTATATTTAAATTGATAAATTTATCATACATTTGATTATGTTTATATATATGCAGTTAGTTACACAAATTCAAATATGAAGTTTTAATAAGTTATATTTACGAACTATTTATTTGTAATCTTGAAAGTAAAATTATTATTTAATTAATTAAAAAAAATATAATAATTACCTATTTTTATAATTGTATTTTTCATGGTAGAGATTTATGTTAAGAAAAAAGAAGTAGTTGATAATGCAAAATGAATTAAAATAACATTAAAAATTACTTAATTCTAACTTACAAGAAGCGTAATAGAAAAAGTGAAGAAAACCTCGTAAACTTATTGAAAACTTATCTAAACTCTAAAGTCGTCGTTTAAAAAAATTGGCTTATTACTTACTTTATAACTTATCTAGCAAGACTTTTTCGATAAGCTAAAAAAATCAAACATGTTATTTAACATACAATTAACATGGGAAGCCAATCAAGTTTGCTTATGACTTAATTATTAACATGAGAACAAACAGCCATATATGACTAAACAATTCAGTTCTTCATACCATTAAGCTCATTAATTAAGCTTAAACAAATTAACCATCCATAACTTACCCATGGCGTTAACATATATGAAGAAAAAAAATACTTAGTTTTTCTGGTAATATATATATATATATCTTTCAATCATGGTTAATGTGTAATAAATAATAAATCTTTACAATAAAAAGCATCATATACATCGAAATGGAAAACAATGGTATGTAATAAGGAGATCAAAGCTCATCACGTTGAGTCGATTTTAATTTTGGTTGGATCTTTTGGCTACATGAAGGCGAAGAGCTCAAGGCTTCCAACCAAACATCATCGGCAACTAGCACGGCCGAGTCATCGTTGCGGTGCCACAACCAATGAGCGTGCGTCCCGTTCATTATTCTCAATCGACCGTGTCCAAAGCTTGCTTCCCGATACAACGATATTGAAGGGCTAGGTTCTTTGTATCTGGGGTTCATTCAGATTGAAAGGGTGTCAAAATATATCATTTCATATACAGAAAACACCATAACCAAATGACGTATTTTAGAAACTTACTTCATGGCTAGGCCTTCTCGGTTCCCTCCGTCTCCAATGGTTATGTAAATCGGACCACAAGGATCAGCATTGTTGTCGTAAACCCTTGTCTGAAAAATGTGGTATATCAGGGTTGATATGCAACTAATACTGGTTAATTTTTTTCTTATAACCCTAATTTGAGTCTACTTGCTCACAACTCGATTAGTTCATGAACCCAGAAATTAACAGTCGGGAAACCTCAGATGGCACTGAAAGGACCCGAACCGATGAGTTGGTGACCAATGGGAACAAGCCCAAGTGCTCGCCAATTGTGTTCCCTACTACTTGTGGTTTTTCAAAACCTACAATGGATAAAATGAAATTGGAAGGCTAGAGACTTACAAATCGTTCGTATGCATGAACATGGCCGGCGAAAACCATATCAACACTCGAGTTATACAACATTTCTTCCATGGCTACTCGCATGCTTTCACCTTCGCCTTGATGAGCCGTATTTGAGTTGTACCATGGGGCATGGAGAAGCACGAGAACCCACGGTGTTCTTGATCGATCAATTTTAGCCAAGTCGTTAGCCAACCACTTATATTGATCTGAACCAGTTTTAAAGTCAGCATAAGAACCTAACATAATGATGTGAGTTCCAACAATATCAAACGAGTAATAAAGGTTCGAGTCGGATCCACTTTCTTCGTGTGGCATGGGCCAACGTGCATTGTAGGCTTTGAACCCTTTCGGGTAGATGAGCGGGATCATTTCTTGTTCATGGTTCCCTTGGGTCACCATCCATGGCCTACGACTAGCATATGGCTCAACTAGCCGTCCAAATGAGTCCCAGAGCGGTTGGTGGGTATCGGCATATGATAGGTCGCCAGGTAGGAGCAAAACGTCGTAGTTGCTTGCATTAATATGTTCTAAGGTCGATCTCGTCCATTCAGTCTGTCCAAGATCACCTACGCCCAGACATACTTTCGATAAATACGCGCATATATTAAACCATATGTTGCATTCTTTATACGATAAAAGTTCTCGTATAGAACTGTTCTTTTTGTAACTGTCTTTACCAGTTCAGCTTAACCCATAAAGCCATTTTGATAGTTTTGAGACACCATTCAAATGAGATTCAAATTGTACTTATAATTTGGATGAAAAGCAGTGGAAGATTAATCATGAAAGTATGTATAGGAAGGTACGAACCAACAACTACAAACTCGATTGGGAAGGTGGCAGGCGGTGTTCGAAAGTTAAACTCTGGGCCAGAACCACCACACCGGTAGTAATACGTGGTGGCTGGATCTAGTGGTCCGATTGTCACATGATGGATCTTCCCAGAACTGTAGAAGAAATAGCTATAAGTTGTGTATTCTCCGGTGGCCGATGAGTCATAAATCCCCGGAGTTTTTCCGTAGTCCACCGTAGACGGCACATCGGTTTCGTCAGTCACCCATGAAACCTTCATGTAGTTGTTTCCGACCAACGATACATGCACCTAAAATGGTTTTGTACCAGTAAAATAATGTTTTCAATCTTAATTCCACACACACACACACTCATATTATAATTATACAATATATATATATAGAGGGAGAGAGAGAGAGAGAGAGAGACCTGTTGAGGATGAGATAGGGGAGCATCATGATAGGTGTAAACAAGGGGTCGTGGTGGTTGACGGTTGAAATCCACGGAAGCATCGTGTGGTCGGAGGCGGAGGAGGAAGGAGAGGAGGAGGAGTAAGTATGGCATGGCAATTAGTAAACTCAAAGTGTTGGAGAATGTGTGTATATATTATATATATATATATATGTATATATGTATATATATATATATATATGTATAGGAAGGATTAAACGATAATGTTCTCCGTTTAAAAGTACATGAAAACGGGTAAATTATATGCAAAATCATGTGATTTTATATTAATTGTAAAAAAAGTGTCCGGGGGACTTGTGGTTGCGTCTTCAGGTCGCCGGACAAGATTGCCTGAATCACATGTGATTTTGTATGAGATGTTACTGTAAAATTACACGTAATTCGTCCGTTTCATGTTATTTTAAATAGGTAATGTTCTCATTTGATCCCCTCTCTCTCTAAATATGTACATATAGAGGGACATGGTTTAAACGAGAACACTATGTATTTAAGAAACAAGAAAAATGTCATTAATATACAAAATCATATATGATTCATAGTACAAAATCATACATGGTTCACATTTACATATTCACGTATAAAATCATACATGATTCACACACACATATATAAATATATTCACGTACAAAATCATACAGATTCAAAAGTCGTGCGCTTCCGTTAATGTGAAATCACATATGATTTTGTACATTAACTACTTTTTTCTTAAATAGTTAGTGCTATCGTTTGAACCTTCTTCTCTCCCTCTTTCTCTATGTATATATATAGAGATAGACTTGAGATCATGTGAGACTAGTTTGTTTACATGAGACCCGTGAGACCACTTTTTTCCGCTTGAAACTTTACAGCAAGACACTGTGAGTCGAATCTTCACAGTGTTTTTTGCTGTGAAACTTCAAGTAAAAAATTGTCACGGATCTCACGAAAACAGCCTCGTCTCATGTGAACTCAATAATATATATATATATATATATATATATATATATATAGAGAGAGAGAGAGAGAGAGAGAGAGAGAGATGATAAAGATTATATATGAATACAAGGCCGTGAAGGAAGATGCAAATTTGGTACTCTTTTGTCTACGGATATGCTCTCACCATTCAACTGTCCTTCGACATATTAGGCACGTAATATCCATATGTATTGATCTAGATTTATATGTCCACACATTTTGTATATCAAATACACATTCCCACATACATCAATAATAACATCAATTTGAAATAAAATAAATCACAAAAACCTTACGTATCCAATAAAACCAATTTCATATGTTAGTATTTAAGATATTAATTAACATATATATTTGTTAATCAGTATTTTTAATTCGCATTTTCGATCACAAGCTATTCAAGTTCTCGAGCCAAGCTTGAGTACGTATCAAAAAGACCCGTACGTGAAGAATTCAACAAAGCTTTTAACTTATATATATACACACGTCTCGTTTATAATTCAAAACCTACCTTTTTCCCGAAAAGTGGTATCCTTTGGATCCCAAAAGGGTTTATATATATGGAAAATATAATCGACTTGAATAAAAAAATAAAAACAAATTCAATTCAATTTAATTTGGTTGTTTTTGTGGTTTTGTAGGTATAGAGATATCCGAGGGGCATATTCCTTTGGATCCACAAATGTCGCTAAGTTATTTATGAATACACATAAAGAAAGTCGTGCATTGACTATTCATCCATTCCAAAACTAGTTAAACGTACACGTTTTGGAGTTGGCTTCTAAGTTGGATATCACATGATAAAGTAGTTAACTCAAAACTTATGTGATCTTTAGTTTAATCATCTATGTATAGTTTCTTATTTCATAACAAATATATATATATATATATATATGTGTGTGTGTGTGTGTGTGTGTGTGTTATTCGGATTAGAAAAGAATAATTCATGTCGATGAAGCAATCAAGAGAGTCAATAAGAGATGAACGATAGTGAATATTATTAAGGTTTTCTAAACAATAAGGCAAAAGAGGACCGGTAAGAATGACGAAGAAAAGGTGCTTACTTGAGATTTAATAAGAACAAACAATGAATGAGACGTAGGACCTCTTGAGCAATTAAATAAAATCTTGTGGTGTGTAGTGGAATACCAATAAAAGATGAAAAAACTAAAACAATCGATCAAAATATTTGAATTTCTTTATCTTTTTTTTTCTTATTATACAAAAATAAGATGTTAGGGTTAAAAGTTTATGGAATATGTGTAACACCCTGAAATCTAAAGAAAAAAACAAAAAAAAATTTAAATTTTTATACCACATCAAATAATGAATAAAATCATTTCGAATGATAAATACTTAATTAGCTATAGTGGAATTCTGAGATTTAACATCAATTAAAAATGAACCAAATCTTACATAAGGTCTAGATTAGGGACATGTGTTATTAAAATTTAATAACAATCACTAACTCTAAAATACTGAAGATGCTCCTGAATAGCTAAATCTTTCATGTGCCTATAACTAGCACTTAACTCTTTACAGTGACACTAGTATCATTCCCCAACATGGACCTGACGCACATGCTGACAAGGAAAAAGTACTAGGTTTAATGCCTGGTGAGCTTAAATAGTTTTCATTTTTAAGATAAAACATAAAAAATGTTATTTAATTCATAATTTCTCAAATGAAATGTACTTAATATAAAAACAATTTTTTTTTCAAACCTCATCATTTTCGTGATGAATACTCGATGATTAAAGCACCCATATTAACATGAAACCAAAGTCAATATTCATTCAAAGCGTGAATAAAATTTAATATTCATATACATAAAACATTGATAAAAGTCTATTATCCAAAAGACACAAAACATGGATAAGGTTCAATATTCGAAACCACAACTCATGGATAACATTCTCTTTATACTCGAAACATCACTGGAAACATGGATAATACTAATCACATGGTTTGTGGTGTAGTGGTTGAGGCCATAGGGGATGTGGTGGAATATCCATCTGCCTAAGGTTCGATTCAAGGCATACACAACAATTTTGACCACTGAATTTATCACGTTGATTTCTTGCAATCATAATTTACCAAGAATAATCTAAGCATAGCCTAGGAAACCCTTCAAAAAGACATGGATAATATTCAACACCAAAACAACAACACCTTTCAGTGATCGGGGAGACCCATTTCCATCAATCGTGGTGAAAGACAAAATAATCCATTTATCAGTGTTATCTAGTAGTACCCTCAGGTCACGGTCCTGACGTCTAACTCCTCAAGTTTAATTCCACCACAATACCTGAAGTCATGGAGCCCGACTCCATACGAGTTCATCTATGTAATACCCTCGACCTTAGTGCCTACTTACACACCATATAGTTACACCTACAAGTCAATGGTCATAGGGTCCGACTTCACACGAGTTCATCCCTAAAGTAGCCCCTTAGTGTGAACTCTACTAGGCCAAAGTCTCAAAACAAGGGTCCTGGTGCCCGACTCCCCATGAGTTCATCACTGTAATACCTAAGGTCCCGGAGTCCGACTCAAGACTGGAGTCTAACTCACATGAGTCCCTCTCCGCTGGAGTCCGATCCTACATTGGTTCCTCTCAATAATACCTACAATCCGGGAATCTAACTCATAAGGGTTACTTTTGGCAATATCGAGGCAATCACATAGCTTATTCAAGCACTGGGTACATGCCTATGCATCCATTGCAATACATTCTAAATTACACGACTCCAGTTGTATGACCGACCCACTCAAAACATGCAATTCTTAAATAAAGATGCATTAAATGCAAATCATGTCTGAGCTCAATATTGAGCAATTTAAATAGCAAAAATGTCTCCAAAACTCAAATGGATCAAAATCAAGCCAATAACTCCACACTTATTTTGACTACTCAATAAAGGTAAACATAAGCAATAATAACACATTTAACCATCGTTTATGCAAATACATGCTCCTAAAGTATGATTAACTCAAAAACCCATCATTTGTTGAGACAAATCATTTTCCAAATGAAATCATACTTTTTATATTCCAAATACAAAAGACGATAAGTTTTCCAAACGGTTTATAAAACCAAATACACTAAAAGTGCATTAACATAAAATAATCTTCATTTATACCTTGAATCATCAAATGAAACATGATCTTAGGATTTTTTTATCAAAATTTTCAAAAGCCCCAATCTAGACATTTCACAAGATTTATAAAATCAAATGTACCAAAGATGTAAATCTCATCAAATAATCAACACATTTGATAAATATCAAGAAAACATCTTAAGACTCCTGAATGGACATTTTTGCAATGTACACAGTTTCACAAATCAACTTGAACTCGTTTTGCTAGGTTAGGTAAAACCTAGTTTTCAAACCCAAATCTTTAGCTTCTAAAATGGAGACTTGAGATCCATAATAAAACATTGATAGAAACCTTATCTTGGTCACAATCAAGAATATAAATACAACAAATATGGTTATAAGAACTTCTCAAAACCCCCAAATGTAACTCAAAACACCCAAAAGCTTACCTCTTCAATAATCTTGAGACCACCCACTATAAACCTTCAATCTCTAAAGTTCACCTCTCCATTTGCTCCAAAAATGCCACAAAAACGTCCCGAAAGTGCTAAATCGCCAAGAGAGAGGGGAGGGAAGATGGTGGAGGAAATTGGTGAAAAACCCTAAAAATCGAGTTTAAAAGATGTTCTAGGGGCTTTCAACGACCTAAATTGCAGGCCAAGTCGCCTGTGTCCAAAATCATGCCAAACAGATGTTCCTGCGACTGATCAGGCATGGGTCAGGCAGTGCGTGCCGCGGGCCACGTTGTCCCAGATCATGTCCTGCCATGTCACCCATATCACATGAATCGATCGTTCCCCGACCGTTTCTTGGTTGTTTCCTAACAGTTTCCCAACCATTTTTCGGTCATTTCCCAAGGGAATTATGGGTATTACAATATGACAGACATAATGGAGTTAACTGAAAGTATTTAATACGGAAAATTTGATTAATCACAAACCCATCGATAGGTCATCAAACAACAATACGATATCAAGTATAAAAGCAAAAATAAGTAGCAATAGCCAGCAAAATCGATTACACTAATAACATAAGAAGATATCAATAGCCAGCAAAATCAATAATAAGTGTGTTCGCAGTGCGGTTTGAACATTTTCCCAAACTGCAAACCGCACCACATATATCTCAAACCGCAAAAAACCGTACCACATTCGGTGCGGTCTATGTGGGTTGTACCTACGTTCTTTACACCTAAACTTTATTCTAAAATCGATGATAACGTCACTATAGTCCAAAGAAATAAAAAGTTTAAATCCATTTGATTCTCAAATACATATTACATAATTAAAAATACTAAGAAAAACTAAAAATATTACATATAACTAAAACGAATCTAAAAAACTAAAAATATTACGTAAACTTTCCTAATTATATATATATATATATATATATATATATAGAGAGAGAGAGAGAGGTTGGTTATTATACAACCCTTGACATTTGTGCAATCAATACAATCCAATCTCAACCGTCCATTTCATTTGATTAATATGTGATTTCATAGAAGTTTTGATTGTTTTCTAATATAAAGTATTGATTATAATTAATAAACCATATTCATCTTCCATAAATATTCAAATCATAATAAATGAACTCTCATCATTTCCATAAATATCTCAATTTATTGGGTTGTATTGGTTGTACAAATGCGACGGGTTGTATTTGAAACAAACTCTCTCTCTCTCTCTCTCTCTCTCTATATATATATATATATATATATATATATAGGCTCATTCAAGGGAGAACTGACTAGTTTGTAGTAACCATAAGATCCAATCTCAACCACAAATCAAAAGATAAATTAGGAAATTTACAATTTTGGTAGTTTTGAATTAAAATTTTAATGCAAGGACATTTTAGGTATTTTCTCTCCTCTCTCCACTCTTCTCTCTCAATCCCCCGTCCTCCGGTGATACTACTGTGATACCTAAAAATATTGACTATGTTAAACAAAAGAAACATTGTGATGCCCAAGCACATATAAGATGCATTGTGATACCACTGTGTTACATCTCCGATCGACCACACAAACGACCTCAGTGTGTTACCCAAACACATATAAGATGCATTGCGATACCACTGTGGTATCACCGGAGGCCGTAGGAAGGAGGCTGGGGGACAGAGAGAGAAGAGAAAATACCTAAAATGTCCTTGCATTAAAATTTTAATTCAAAATTATATATTTCCTAATTTATCTATTGATTTGTAGTTGAGATTGGACCTCATACCACAATATATATATATATATATATATATATATATGTAGAGGTTCAAACGAGAACACCTCCGTTTTACGAGAATGCGAGAACACCCTTATCACATGTGATAATATACGTGAGGGGATCCTATGATGTGCGGACGACGTGTTCTACGACTTAGCCCGCACCAAAGGTTGTCTGTGTCAATGATTTAGCATCACATGTGATGGTCTTGATGGATTATAGTATCATATCAACAACACCCTTATCACATGTGAGGGGGCATAGTGGTGACTTGTCCCGCAACCAATATCGCATCAAAAATCGCTCGTGTCTTTGATTTAGTATCACATGTGTATCATATGTGATTGAATAATAGTATCACATGTGATTGTCGATAGTAAAAGGATGTTCTCGCGTTCTCGTAAAATGAAGGTGTTATCATTTGAACTCTTCCATATATATATATAATGTACGGTGTGATTTGAATCGTAGTTTGATAACTCAAAACCGCAAACCATACCATGGAAGTTCTAAACCGTGTTTTATAGTGCGAAGTGGAGGGTTTGGATGAACACCCCTAATCAGTTACCTAAACAACATAAGAAAATATCAATAGCCAATAGAAGTAGATAAAAGTATCCAGCAAATACATGAGTTTAAGCTGTTATATGTTGGATTGTTAAAGCATGGAAAAAATCAAGCAAACAGAGATAGCAACAATCAATAATATGACAGATCATTTTACCTTGATAAAAAAAAAACTTAGAGAAGTAATAACAAAACGACTGATTATTTAATCTATTCTTATATTTTCTTCTTCAATGTAATTAACTAATAAATATTTGGACCCTTAATGTTTTTCGACCCTAGACATACACCCATCCTAAGGACGACACTGACGAGATCAATCCAAACCTGATAAATATTGTTTAAAATATTTAATTTGATATATAATGTAATAAAATTATTTAATTCTCAATTAATTTCTATGAAATTAGTCAGTGAGGATAAACTAGTCCAAATATCCATAATTATAAAAGAGATTTGAATTATAGAGGTCACAAAGTCTTTCAAGTGTTAAAACGTTCTTAAATGAGATATTACATAAAGATGTACCGACATATGTAATAATAACATGTATCATACGGCGAGATAGTAAATTGAAAAGCAGATGTTGTTGAAGACTTGATGTCGATAAAATAAAACCATTACAAGTTTAAAATTGGTTTTGGGATGACATCACGATTTTATGTGATATGTTCAACCAAAGTAAAGAATAATATAATATAATATAATTATCGTTAGAGTCGCTGGGCAATTGCTACGAGATAAAAGATGAGTGAAAATGAGTTTTCTAACAGTATAATTACAGAAATTTCAATTTCTAGAGTCGGGGAAATATGTTGTTATGAAGTATAAATATTGTTATGACATTTTAATTAATGTTATATCAAGAATTATATATTAGGGTAAAAACTTGATTATTGATTCCACATAAACCTGCCTCCAAAATCACCAATATGAGAGAATACTTTTGATAAGTGTCCTATAAAACTATCTTTTTATAAGACACTTTTGTTTACAAGACACTTTTCAGATAGTATCGTATAAAATAGTTAATACGACACTTTATTTTAAAAACGTTTTAATAATTTTTTTAAAACGCCTAAAAACATCCTATAAATTTATTGTAACACTTTTGGTGATAGGACGTGTTTTGGTTTGGTCCTATAAAGTATTCTTTTAGAACGCCTTTTCATTTTAAGCGTTCTATAAAATTCAATTTTGTTGTAATGTCGAGCACGAGTTGATCTCGAACACAAACTAAAGATCATTTAAGTTAACAAGCCAAGTTTAATAACATGATGTTCGACTTGTCTCATTCAATAGCTCGATTAAATTTTCAAGTTGAACCGAGTCATTCGAGCACACACTTTTTCAAGCCAAACATAAACCGATGACGAAAACTTCACATTTTATCCTATGAATCTTTACATGCAAATAACATGAATCGAATCAATGATGATAACTTTGTGTTTTAACCTATAAATCATTACTATATATAGAACACGAAGCAAACCGATGATGGGAACACGCCAACATAAGATATTTGGTGTATAGCTTAAAACGTGCATATCGTGTTCAACCATAAACATAAAGAAACTAAAAGACACACTATACGTATTTAAGTCGTTGCCAAGACTAAATAAACATTGATATTTGGATAAAGATGAAACCGTCACGTTAATCGTACTTGATTTCAAGATGTTTTGAAAATGCTTAGAAATCAATAACGTGTTACGTAAGAAAAAGAATTGAAATTCAATTTAGAGTTGCTTAATTGATTAGATTTATATCAAATATTAATCAACAACCAAGAAATATCTATACTATATTATAAAACATTTGATAAAAACTCTTAAAAACTATTTTTTATGCATAAAATATTGTCTATTGATGCATCTTACTTAAAATTCAAGATTACAAGTAGATTATGTGTAAATACAACTTATTAAACTTCTATGTCTAAATTCGTGTAATTAACTACAGATAAACATAATCAAATACATGATAAACATCTAATTTTAAATATAATAAATCTAAAATATGATTAGGATAATCATTGAGTTCTAACGGAATACTTAATTATTATATTTATAAACAATTATATTATTAAATCAAAAATAAATTATTTTGTTATTAAACTTAAATTAAATTAAAGAAATTACAGAAAAAATGAAAACTTTTAAATAGTTAATTTATACTAACATTGATATATTTTTTCAAATTTTTATGATATCTCCAGATTTATATTTTATTCAAAAATAAAGTCGTTATCGCTTTCTTAAAACACATAAATCGTATTATAACATCGATAGCGACAAAAAATAAAATAAAACATTAAAATCGAGATGTATCTCGCTGTATTGCGCGAGTACCCTTCTAGTATAATCAAATGTTAATAATCCTATATATCTAGATAAAGTTGTCTGTGTAGATTAATCTATTTGTATAGATTAAGAAACTTTTTGTCTTATAGATATTTTTCATAGAAGGAATGAGCATATCTTTTAATTTTGAGAGACATGTTTGGAAAAAACTTTGATTTTCTGGCTTTCTGCATAATGCTCCCAGCCGCTAGAAGTTTATGATTAAGTCACTTTCTATATCATTAAGTCATTACTATACAGTTTTATATAACTGATCGAATAAGTTAAAAATCTTATTAAGCTTATTAAACGGTTAACAAAAATGTTGAGTGTTTAGATAAACGAATGAAAAGGGATATGAAAACCCATAAGCCATTTTAATTTCTTGCAAAGAAAATCAATGTAGATTTAATGCGTCATAATGTCACAAGAAAATGAAAACCCATTACCCATCTTCCGATTTAATTTCCATGAAATTTCATTTTAATATTGAAAACGAATAATACAAAAAGATTTGGAGGTTTTCGTTATCTTTTTACTGCAAGAGTTAACATGAGTAACCACAAGGGTGGTGCCTGATTGGTTGTTTGACCTTGGCTCTAAAGGTCAAAAGTACCAGGAGGTCCTAAGTTCAAATCCAAGGAGGAATAAAAGTCCCCTTGTGGCCACGGAGATTCAAATGCGGTGACTTCGAGATATCTGCAACTCAAGTGGTCATCCTGAGATTAGTCGGCTCGCATAACGGGTTGGATATCTTGGTTAATAAAAAAAAAGTTAACATGAGTACGAATATTCGTGTAGTGGGATGAAAATATGTGGTTGAATTAGAGATGGGTATTTAAAAGGGACTTAACGCATCGGACCGTGTCCTTAACCCCTAGTTTAACAAAGGGCTCAAGTAACCGAAATATCGGCTCACTAACACTGCCTTCAAACCTCTATCTCTACCTCTACAACTCTCGTATATGCTTGCTATATATAGTATAGGTATATGGTTGGTTTCTGTTGAGAAAAGAAGTTATGGTGAGAAACGTAAGAAGTGATCTCCATTCTTGGATCAATCCTAATTTAATATCAACATTAATGAGGTGCACTGAGATGCACCAGATCAAATTTTTTTCTAAAGCGCAATTCATGGTGCACAAAAGATTAAAAGTGATCAAGAGTTCATATCTCTTCTTACGCTTCTCACCATAACTTTCATTCTCACACCATTCTTTGCTTGTGTGTGTATGTATACATATGTATATATATATATATGGTCAAGTTCAAATGTTAACCAAAGTTTTTGTGTTAACTTTGTTAACCGATCTTGGCCATCCAATTTTTCAATAAACGGTTGTGATTAATCATGATAAAAACTTATTTTTAAAATTTAAAATTTTATAAAGATAAGTGAACAAAGTTGAGAAGGGTATTTAAGTAAAAAAAAATTATGTAACTCCCATATCATTAATTAATTGGGAGTTACAAAATAAAAAATTCTATGATTTTTTTGTTAATTTATTTTTGTTAATGTAAGAATCATATGAACACAACTATAAATATATGAACCATTGTGTCAAATACGAACAAAAATTTGACATATATATGAACTTTGACTGCATAGCATTTATGAACACAATATGAACATAATAAGAATAACTGCTACACGAAAGAAAAAAAAAACAGGTATGAACACTATATGAACAGCTTGTGAACAATAGTTTCTTCATTATAAACACATTCAGAAGTGATCCTTTGTCAATTGGAGTTTTATACATGCATTGCATCCATACCGTTTAAGGTTCACCCCTTGTTCATATCGTGTTCACCTCTTGTTCATATCGTGATCACCATTGTTCATATCGTATAAAATATATGAACACATAATCCCAACGCTATGAACATCGGGTGCAAACATTTACACAAATATAAAGATTTGGTATCAAGCTTAAAAAATAACATTTGTGCTCATATGATAGAAGTARCATGAACACAATGGTTCATAATTCATAAAAGTCGGTAATATGACAATACGAAAATGGGTCGTGCATGTACTTTCATTTGAACATGTGAATTAGGTACGTATTTTAATAATTAAAGAAAAAAAGCTATCAATACAAGATGAATTATAAAAAACACAACACATCGTAATGAACATAATTTCGATTAAAACGAATCTAAAAAAATAAAAAATATATTACCAAGACATTCGCTTTGGTTAATTTTTTCAATTCCCGGCCTCGAACTCCGATTGTCATCATAAACCATTTTAATCTTCTCACTGTTGTCGATTTATTTTCCATTGCGTTTATCCATATTAGCTTGATCGATACCGAAATTTTTTATTACCGTGTTTTCTATGCGAATTAAATACTGATAAAAACAATGAACATTGAAGATCAAGATTTAAAAAAATAAAAATATTAATATTATAAACGCATATTTTTTGGGATTTGATGATTTGTAACTCCCTATTAATTGTTTGGGAGTTACATATCAAATCAATTTATTGAAATACCCTTGTAATTAAAATGTGAACATGACATAAACCTACAAGAAGAATGAAATTTGATTGGTTGTCATGGTTTTCAAAGTTAACACAAAATTATTGGTTAACATTTTATCTTCCCCCTATATATATATTAATAATTTACATTATATATTATTTATTTCTATTAAATCAGTAAATGATAATTTCTATTTCAATATATTTTAGATATTACTATATGTGGTTTTGGATATGTGAGTCCACAATGTTGAATCTTCTTTTGCGGAATTTAATTTTATAATGAGTCCTTCAATCTCTTTCTTCAGTCTTACAATCTCTTGTGGATCAGAAACAGTTTTCATTAGATCATTCAACTTTTCTTGCAGAACTTTCTTCTCTTTCTTCTCTCTCTCATTACAGTCAGTTAAGCGAATTGTCCACGATATGTTCTTGTTAAGCTCTGAATTTAATTTATTGTATTTATCTTTTATCTCTTTATATTCCCTTTCATAAAAAGTTGTCATTTCAAAAAATCAGCGATAGATCAAAGAATTTTATGCAGTGAAATCAATCAAAGAAATCAAAAACCAACAAAATCTTTCAGATATAATTCGTAAGCTCAAAAAAATTCAGAAAAAACTGTTTAGAAATAAGAAAATTAGCGAAAACAGTTAAAAATCAGTAAAAACAGTCAAAAACTGTTGAAAACAATTAAAAACTGTTGAAAATAATTAAAAACTGTTAAAAACAATCAGAAATGGTTAAAACTGATTAAAAACAGTTTACGTGACACAAATTAGTTCAAAAATTTCAAAACAGTCCAAAACAGTTCAAAACCAATCAAAATAAGTTAAATCCTCAAAATTCAGTAAAAATCTTCAAACGATGAAAAACTCGGATAAAACTGATACAAAAATGAAATTTTGTTCAAAATCGGACACAAGATGAAAATTGACTAAGTACAAAATCGGATAAAGCTTTGTAAGAGGTTGAGCAAATCGAGTAACCAAGTACACGGAGAAAGAATAAATCGGTCAAGCATATGATCGAGAAACACGTAATCCGGACAAGGTGATCATGAGAACAACAAGTCGTTGGCCAAGGAAGATGCGAGCTCGGATAAGCCTGTTACCGAGGAAATGGAGTCACTTGGCCGAGGATGAATGCGAGTCCGGACAAGAGAGTGAGTGAGTTGACAAGCTCGGACAAGGGAAAGATGGTTGTTGGCTGAGGATTGCAAGCAATCCGGACAAAGGGGTGAGCGAGGAAGCTAAGTCCTTGGCCGAGGAAACTCAAACCCAGACAAAGCTGCTTCCGAGTAAAGACTAAATCGGCTAAAAGGGTTATGCGAGAAAGCCAAATCGGATGCCTTGATGTCTGAGGATGTTGAGTCCGGGTGCGAGAATGAGCTATCAAGATTACAAATCGGCTAAGACTATGAGCGATTTGCTCCCTAATCCGGTCAAGCTGATAGACGATTTAGAGAGAAAAATTTACAAGACCAAATCCGGATGAACACGACTAAAACCGTGCAAACAATCCAAATCCGGACAAGCTTATGTCCGGATTACAAGTTAAAAAAATGGCAAAGTCTAATTCGTGTAACCCTTTGAGCGATATACGAAGAATCCGTTCATCCTTGTGATCGATTTACCTTAAGTCCGGTCAAGCTATAGAGAGAATAACCAAGATGAAAATTTTGGCTAAGTCAAAAACCGGCTATAAGTTGAGAGAGGTTGGTCCGATTTAAGCTAAGTCTTGTGAGCGATTTCGATTAAGAATCCGGGTAAGACATGAATACAGGGAACTTTGAATCCGATCAAAAAGTGAACGATTTAGATCAAATTTAATTCGATCAAAACGCACAAAAACACAAAAACTTCAACTTTTTACTCAAAAAATGGATCAAAACTGACTTTTTTATGAAATATTGAAGAACATCGAAAAATTTTAAAACCACAAATTTTACCAAATCTTGAAATTTGATGATCAAATCATAAAATCGTGTAAATAACAAAGATTCACGATTCAAATACGCACACTTTGATCACGTTTTTAACACCAAAACTCAAAATTTTGAAAAATTTTCGGATTAAAATCTTTAAAAGATTAAGAACACTATGAACAAAAAGATGAATATGATGAATTCCAGAAACATTTCTTCAAACAATCTTCAAATCAGTTGATTTCTTCTCGTGATTTCTTGCATAACCTGCTCTGATACCAAATGTGAGTCCACAATGTGATCAATCTTCTTTATGTCTTCTAAGAATCCATGACAGATTAAGATAAACTTGTAAGAACACTTGAAGGAGAGTTGCGAGAATTAGTCAACACGTCAATGCTCTATTAACTCTCAAATATGTACGTATTATTACAACGAAAGCTCCCTGCTCACTATTACACTAAAGACAAATTTATATATAAGGTCAAACTAGGAACCCTTATAGTCAAAGCCAAAAATACAAGGAAAGTCAAACACGATATCTTTACAATTGTAGACAAATATTAAATTTCAAGATGAATACAATTTAACACTGAAATTCAGATCCAACAAGATATTACTTAATATGTTTTGGTACATTTGACATTAATTTTGTTAGATTCAATTTTTTTTTGTTTTCCATTTTGTTAATTATTATATAATAATGTATATTTTTTGTATTAAATTAAATTTCTTTTGATTTTAGGTTTATTAGAAAAATATGAGATTTAAACATGTATAGCGTTTCACACATTTGATTTAATTTTTTTTTACACAAACATGAAAAAAAAAATCCCCGTTCCCCATCGGGGACGGGGATGGGGATGTGATCAAATTCCCCGGTGGGGATGGGGACGGGGATGGGGATGTGATCAAATTCCCCGGTGGGGATGAGGACGGGGACGAGGACAAAGATCGGGGATCGGGGACAGGGAATGGGGTCCCCACCCCATTACCATCCCTATTGGCCCATGCTAACTCTAACCATGAACTTCTTATAAATATCCTCTTGCATATCCTTCATTTTTATATGGTCTTTCAATTAGTTCTCTAACATAATGCTTTATAATCCAGTTCGGTGTCACTAAGGATCTGAAACAATAGTTCCTATTACATATATGGCTACTACTGATGCTTTTAATCTAAAATGACCTCTCTTCTGGCATCCAAGATGCCCATAATCTAAAAGGACATGCGTGATCTTTTTGACCTTTTTCCACATGTAACAAGTAGTCTCTCTGAATCAATTTTTATATAATTTAGTTGGTAGTCATTTGCAACCGAAAAGTTTGTCAAACACTATTTCAATTGACAAGGATTCTCAGATCTCTCACTAAGTTGTGGCTTCATCAATTTCCAATGAACATTAGGATCATGTATCAACATCGGGCCGAACCTCGTCACCAACTTGATTGCAAAGCTTGTACAAAAATCGATCATCACTTGTTTTCTTTAGATTGATTATATCATCCTCGTTTTCAAAGTCTAACGATAAAGTATCTGACATATATTCACTTGAATCATCACTTACCTCATACGAAGGTTCATCATTACAATCGTCACTACAATCATATGCCATCCTATAAACAAAAATAGCAATGAGATCATCATAATTCTCACATGAAAACAAAATCGAATAAGAATGATTAAATTGTAAATTACAAGTGGATGTAAATGGAAATAATCAGGATTCATGTTCAATACTTGAGCAATTGGAAGCAAATGGAAACCAATTATAAATTACCACAGTAAATGTGTTTAAAAAGTTGAACCAAATAGAAGCAAGTCTAAGAAGCAAGTTCGTATCAAGTATGAAAAATAAATATGAAACTCAGACCATGAAAAACAAAGCCAAAAATTGAAAATTAAACCTTAACTAGGAACAAGATCGAACCTTAACTATATTCATAGAGCTTGAAATAAGAAAAATTGAACCTTAACTATATTCATAGAACCTGAAATATGAAAAATCGAACCTGAAAATCGACGATGGCTGGTGGAGACAATGACTAGTGGGCGGTAGGCTGGTGGCGACGGTGATTAGTAGGCGGTAGGCTGGTGGCGACGATGATTAGTGGGCGGTAGGCTGGTGGTGACGAAAGAAGAGGGAGGTGACGAGAAGAAGAGGGAGGCGATGGAGGGATTGGTGGTTGACGTTAGTTTTTTAGGGTATAGTTAATTAATTTTTTTTCCTTTTTTACCTTTAGAATTACCTATCAAACCGGTAACATGTAAACATGGCTGGTAGAAATGATGTATCTAATCAGTTTTAAATAGTTTAAGGATTTTATCATTTAAAAAAATAATTTAAGAACTTAACCATTCAAATTCAGATAGTTTGATGGGTTTTTTTCCAGACTTTTTTCTATTAATTATTATAATTTTGTACCTTATCTTTTTTTTTAAATAAATTATTAAAAAAATTTAATGGGAAACGCCATAATCAAGATTTAAAAAGTAATAAATACCAAATTTTATCAATTTCGCACAACGATCTCCACAATTTTGGGGGTGGGTCTTGATCGTGACATGATCCAACCAGGGCCGTCCCTGGGGAGGGTGGGCCGGGCGTACGCCTAGGACCCATAAAAATTAGGGGCCCAATTTTTTAATATATATAATAGTAGTTCAAAAAAATTAGTAAATATAAAACAAGTAAAAAATTAGTATCTAATATGACAAGAAAATATTTTTATACTACATTAACTATTAAAGACTCAAACATGTATGAATTAAATATATTGGAGAAAAAAATACATAAAGATGTTAATCTGTCGTCCATTATATAATATTGTTTAATATTTTTCTAAGTTTTTTGATCTAAAACCGACGTCTAAAACTATTTGCTTCGAAAAACTTTGATATATTCTCCATAATTTATCTCCCATCGACTCTTTTGATTGTTCCATTCTTGCGTGAATTCTATTTTTATATTAAAATATAATAGATTTTTTTGTTATTAGCTAACAAAACCCCCATCTTTTAAAAAAATTACCAACCATATAAGACGGTACAACTCATATCTATATTTAGAATAATAAAACTATAATTGTTTTTTCATAGTTGTTCTTTATTATATAATATTTAGTGTATAAATCTTATGTATTATTCTATCTCTAAAAGAAGAATAAGATCTTAAACTATTACCAACATGAGTTTTTAATTTATATAATTGATGATTCCATAAAAGTTTGTTTTAACCCTAACTCTATGTTCTTGAGTCTTCTTCTACGTAGGAAAGAGAGGAAAGTAATGGTGGAAGAAAAATATTCTGTTCTCGAGATTTTTTAGAGAAAGAGAAGAAAAAGGAAAGGAAAAAATTTATATCAAAATTTATTTTTATTTTATTATTTTTCCTTCCTCTCTCTTCTCTATTAAAAACACAAATAAAAAACTTAAATTTTCTTCTTTCCTTTTATTTTTCTTTTCTTTTCTCATTCTTTCTTTCCTTCCCAAATTCAAAAACATAATATAAAAGTTTAAAATGGTGTTAATCATCCCAAATTCGAAAACATAGTATAAAAGTTTAAAATGGTGTTAATCTTCCCAAATTCGAAAACATAATATAAAGGTTTAAAATGGTGTTAATCTTCCCAAATTCGAAAACATAATATAAAAGTTTAAAATGATGTTAAAAAACATTAACATGAGATGACATGGAAAACCAACCTATTTATATTGATTTACATAGTGTCACTCGGAAATCAGAAAAATCGACTTTGTGACTCCAAATGATATATTCTATGTACCAAAAGTATACCATAAGATGTTTTTGATGATGAAACAAATTATTGATACTACAAAAAAATGTTCTAGTAGATAATATTAATTTAGAAATGAATATTGATTGATTATGCGTCCTGGAATACTTTGAGAAACGGTTTTATATGAATTCAACGTTATTTCTGATAATAAAAACAATATATTGAAAAAATATCGTACTTATCGAGAACCCCTTTTTACATCTAGCTCAGGACCTAAAAAAAAATATCAGAAACGGACCTGGATCCAACAGTACGCATCTCGTGGGTAGGTGACATCCACCGGTCGTCGGTAGATCTTCTCTCCCGCCATTACTTTAATAATCACTGAACACAGTGACACCCCATTAAAAAAAGTCGATATCCAATGATTCTATCAACATTTATTCAAAGCATTTCGAACTAAATCTGGGTTTTGCCAATTGGGGTTTTCAAGATTTTCTCAAAATCTAACTGAACTCCACGATGAACAGTGTGGGTGTAAAATATGGGGGATTTTGCAGGGTGTTGTATGTTGTGTGTCTGGGTCAATTGACCTCTTTTTCAATGGCCCTTATGAGCTTCAATTCATCTTTATCTGCTAATCTAGGTTAAACCCCCTATTTTCCCTCCACAATTCTTGATAGGGTTATCTGGGTTTTTTTTATTTCTCCTAGTAAATGATTGTTTCTTCTGTTTTTTTAGGTGTTAATGCTCCGTTTACTCTGTCATTCTTCTCTTATTTGGCTTTGACTTTGGTCTTTGGAAGCATCTTGTTGTACCGTCGTCAAAAGCTGCAAGTAAGTTCCCCATGGACTCTGAAACTTGATCAGAAGCTATTAAAAATGCTTTTTATTTGCTTGTGTTTGTGATGAATCTTGATTGTGGTTTGCAGATTTCTTGGTCTTGATTGTGATGAATCTTCATTTTCTGCTAAAAATGAAGTGTTTTTTATGTGTTTCTACAGATATCTTGGTATTGGTATGTACTGATAGCATTTGTAGATGTCCAAGGGAATTATCTTGGTAAGTAATAGTTTTGGGTTTGCAAGATTCATTTTTGCTTCCAGAAAAAAGACACTTTCTTGAAATACCATTTTGAGGTCAAATGGGTAATTTTCAACTTCACAATTGCAATGAAATCTTTACTGTTCTTGGAACAATTTGGTAACAACATTGAACTTGATGAGATGATTTCTAGATACAGAGCTTTTGGTGTTACATTTCAAACTTGAAAACCAATTTCCTTGACCTCAAAAGTCAAACCATGGCTATAAGTAAGTAACTATTTTGGTGGTTGATCACAGTTAACAAAGCATACCAGTTTTCTTCGATCACCAGTGTGACGCTTCTCGATTGCTGGACAGTCGTTTGGGTCATAATTCTCACTTGGCTTTTTCTCGGCACAAAGTATTCCCTATGGCAGTTTTTTGGGGCAGCTCTATGTGTTACAGGACTATGTTTGGTGTTGCTTTCTGATTCCGGGGTGGGAGGTGGAGGTAAGAATACAAGCAGGAACTAAATCACGTTCCTTTAACATCTCCCACTTTCAAACGATACCTGTTTTGGTAATTCAGGTGGCTCGAATCCTATTCTGGGTGATATACTTGTGATTGCTGGAACATGTTTTTTTGCAGCAAGCAATGTTGGTGAGGTTAGTTGTAATGTTGTCAAATGTACTTACATTCTCATGGTCTAACAATTGGTGGAAAACATAGAGCTAACCTTGTACCCGTATATCCAATACGCAGGAATTTTGTGTAAAGAAGGTTGGTCGGATTGAAGTAATAACAATGTTTGGTTTATTTGGAATGCTTGTGAGCGTAGTTGAGATGTATCCTTTTTTGGTAATTTAACGGGCAACCACAAGTGTGGGGTTCAATCTCCAGGGGCTATTTACTAAACACTTATAACCTCTTACCAGGTAACTAAATATTTATTGCCTCTTACCGGGTAAGAGACGATTACCCTGTCAGAGATGATGGTCTTTACCAACAATGTTACCGTTCCATTTTTGCTGATTAAGAATCTTACCCTGCGAGGGTGCTGACTCTTACCTGGTCAGAGATGATGGTGCTTACCAACAATCTTACAATGTCATTTTGGTGATAATGAATCTTATCTGGTAAGATAAGTGAGGGCGGTGACCTTTATCCGTTCAGCACTTACCCAGTTTCTACTGGTAAACGGCCCCTTAGTTATTCTGTTGTAGAAGAACATTTGTTGGTTTTCCGTAATCATCCTTTAGGGCTCTATTTGAGAGGAAGAATCTTGAATCTGTATCCTGGTCTCCAGAAGTTGTAAGTGAATGTCTTTAAATAGGTTTGGCGTACGTCGTACCCCTAGACCTACCTCCTGGTAGTTTGGTTTGGTTTGGTTTTACAGAACTGGTTTATGAAAACGCATGTTTTAAAGCCGAGAAACACCATTTTTATCTTATTATTGTGGAATTAGTGTTACCAAATGCATTTTCACTTTGTTATCAAACAGAATTTACGACTTTGTTTACATGCTAAATCGGTAAACAGGAAATGTATGTGTTACCAAACCAGACCTAACTTTCTAAAACGATGTTGGTCTTCGCACTTCTTCTCTTTTGACCACGATCTTATCTTTCAGATTTTAACCTTTGTTGGTTACGGTATAGCGGGCTCTATGTTCTATTCTTTGACGCCTCTTGTTCTACAGGTTCGTTAAATTCTTCATCTGACATATGATACTACAACTAAATCGGGTTTATAGGATGCCAAGAATGTCGAAGTGTCCTAATAAACTATGTTATAGGACTTAAGTTTATGGGACAAGTAATTGTGCATCACTGCAGTCTATGTAAAAGTGTTGCAATAAGTTTATAGGACATTTTGTGTATCTTAACAAGTTTTTAGGTTCCTTTTGAAGTAAAACATCCCACTTAATTGTTTTTATATAACATTATTTACAAAAAGATGTGCTTATAAGACACTTTCAAAAAACTAATACGACACTTTATTTTATAGTGTTCTAAAAAACCTGTTAAGACTTGAGACGCCCAAAATATTCTATAAACTTATTGTAGCACTTTTATATAGGACGTATAATTGTTTGGTCTATAAAGCAGTCTATTAGGACTCTTAGACATTTTTGGCATCCTATAAACCCGATTCTGTTGTAAACGTTAAAACCTTACTGATTTAGTCTTATAAACGAAATTATGCAGGCGAGTGGAGCCACATTGTTCAATCTGTCATTACTCACAGCCGATATGTGGACAGTCGTCATTCGTGTGTTTTTATATCACCAGAAGGTAATTTTTCCGAGTGAACAGTCGAGACTCACTTTAACTCGTTTCCTTTTCCCATCACTTTGACAATATACTCGTTGCAGGTGGACTGGTTATACTACGTGTCCTTTTTACTCGTTGGTATCGGTCTTGTCGTATACTCAAAAACGTAAGTCCTATTCTCGTATGGCTTCTATTATTTCGTTGGTTCATTTTACTTGGTGACGATATATAGTATAAACAGATAAAAATGGATCAATAGGGAGCTTACTAGGCTAATGAAACTGTACTTGTTTACAGGGATAAGTATTCCAATGAGTTACCCAAGCTCGAGGATGGTGACACCGACCAACTGAGCCGGCTGCTACCCGAGGAAGCTGTTCGAGTCTAGAGTTGAGGCCACGATTGCATCAAATCCGTAACAATGTGTTAATTTCAGCATCTCAATACGCAATATGTCCGATGTAGAATGAATGGCTACACAGATAGAAGAGCAGATTCATCGTTGTCGCGCCAAACCCTGTTTTTATTTCAGATTTGGCGTTCGGTGTCCAATCAACCGTTAGAACTGCTTTTTATTATTTTCTAGATTTTTTTGTTATGTATTCTTTTTGTGTTTTGGACATTATTTAGTTTCCTTAGGAGCTCAGTATATATATCGAACATATGTGAAAACCATAACGCCGTTACAAATTTGACGCGACCATGGGCTCGACTCCAGATCGTAAAGGTCTCGTTTGCTCTACGGGATTGGATTGGATTGGATTAGATTAAAGGGATTTAGAATTATTTCAATTTCATGATGGGTTTGAATAATTTCTTGGCTGGGTGCTCAAAATACCAGCTAACCCAAACTTAAGAAACTTAAAAGAACGAGGTAATCTGACATATAGTTGATATAAAATTAAGTCAAATTACACATATTGGGTTGGAAATAGGTTAGGGTAATTTGAACTCAACCCAACCCATTAAACCCGATAGTCTTTCTATATTATGAATTTTATATGATTGTTAAGTTATTAAATTAATACATGTGCAGTAGACATTAGACCAACCCGTAGTTAGTTATATTCAAAATTATATTATAATTTCAACCATAATAATTTCTTATTTGCATGAAACTTCAACTTTTTTTGAGTTCGTTGGCCTTTTGTATATATTTTTATTTTACTTCTTTTAAACATAAACGATTAGCTAGATTGTAAAATGATATATCAAAGTTTCAACCCGAATAACCTACAGGGTTTGGGTTGGGTTGTAGTTTTGATTGAATTAGGTTGGATTGAGATTTTTCAAACCGCAAATGTTGGATTATTTTGTTCAAATGCTTTCAACCCGGACAACCAACTCATTGACAGCCCTATTTTTTAGATTTGAAACATGGAGATTTCATTGACATCTCACAAATATAGGATTTTAAAATCCTGTGTTTAACGAGATTCCGTAAGAAATGTGCAATCTCATCCAAACTTGATCACCACACACACGAACCGAAATTTCATCTGCTACATGATACATTACTATTGGTCAATGTTATATTTTTATTTTATATAACTTATCTGATAAAAAATGACTTTAACAAAAAAATATATATATATACCAAAATTCATGGTTTTCAATTCCCTACAAATAGAGCCTAGTATTAACATATTTTCATCACACCGATCTTTCTATTTCATTTCAATCATCTTGTTATGACAAAAATTCAGTCATGATAATTAACTACGATTATTTTTAATTTCATATATGTAATTCCATACTTATTTTTGTGACTTGTTTTATTTAATTTCTATTGTATAGTAAGTTTTCTACAAATATAATTACGTTTTAAAATATGTAATGATCTATTTATTTCATTCTTATACTAAAATTTCAGAATTAATAATTATACATAGAAAAAGTTAAATATATAATTTTTACAAAATAATATTGTAGACTAAACTGAATTGGAAGAGATTATGTTAAATGATAAAAGAAGTAACGTTGAATTGAAGTTAAACGGTTAAAGATTGAATAGATGAATAGTAAAAAAAATAATATTTTAATTGAAATTGAGCAAGGGGGTTGATATCCCCACCCCCTACATCACTTTTCACCCCCTCCTCCTCACACCAACCCTCACTCTCACCCTCACAACTTTTCCTCACTCTCACACTCACACTCACATACTCACCCCCTAGACAATCTCACCCTCCTCACATGCACCCATAGGAGGGGGTGGGGTTAGAAAAACCCATTATTAATTCTAGGGCTGTAAACGAACCGAACGAACACGAACGGAGTCTTGTTCATGTTCGTTCGTTTAACTTAACCGAACAAACGAACGAACACGAACGGTAAACGAACGGAAATCTTTGTGTTCGTGTTCGTTCGTTTAAAAATAAGGTGTGTTCGTGTTCGTTTATGTCCGTTCGTTAACATGCTAAACGAACGTAAACGAACGAACATAAACGAACGGGCTAAACGAACATAAACGAACAAGTTAAACGAACATAAATAAATATTATTTGATTTCAAAGTAAATAAATAAAAGATTATATATTAAATTTAATATATAAATGAACATAAACGAACATAAACGAACGAATATAAACGAACATAAACGAACGGTAATGAACGAACATTCACGAACATAAATGAACGAACGAGACTCTTGTTCATGTTCGTTCGTTTAACTAAACGAACAAAAAAATTTGTTCATGTTCGTTCATTTATTAAATAAACGAACATAAACGAACTTCCCGCCGAACGGTTCACGAACGGTTCACGAACGGTTCGCTGAACGTTCGGTTCGTTTACAGCCCTAATTAATTCTAAACAAAGATGATAAATATTTGTAGAATAAAAAAAAAATAAAAGAGGTATTTATGAAACAATATTTGTTTCCCAAAATATATTTATTTGAATATAATTTGTCGTATTCGAAATTCAAAGATACGAAAGTAGGCAAAGAAGTTTTCAGTTAGGCAGAATCTTGGAGTGTGTCTTGGTCGTGATGTGGTCCAACGGAAAGCAAGTGTCGAGCCGACCGGGTTGGTACATCCACCGGTCGTCGGCAGATCTTCTCTCCCGCCATTACTTTCCGAGTATTTAACAATCACTGCACAATCCTGAAACCCAGGTTGATATCCAGTTATACTATCAACGTTTGTAAGTGAAATCCTTTCATGTTGAACTGAAACTTGTTTTTTCCGATTGGGGTTTTATGGAATTTCTCAAAATCTAATTGAAATGCAGCAGACTGATCGTCAGTTCCACCATGACCAAGCTGGATGTAAACCATGGGGGTTTTTGGAGGGTTTTGTATGTTTTGTTGCTGGGTCAATTGGCGTCTTTTTCATTGGCCTTTATGAGCTTCAATTCATCTCTCTCTGCTAATCTAGGTTAAAACCACTGTTTTCTTTTGACAACTTAAACCAATTCTCTTCATAGGGTTTATCTGAGCTTCTATCACTCTGTAATTTGATTGTTTCTTTTGGTGTTCTAGGTGTTAATGCTCCATTTACTTTGGCATTTTTCTCTTATTTGGCTGTGACATCAGTGTTTGGAAGCATCTTGCTGTACCGTCGTCAAAAGCTACATGTAAGTTCTCATGGGAACTTAATCAGAATCTGTGAGGCTTCGTTATCTTTTCAAAATGATCTTTACTTCTTCGTGTTTGTGATGAATCTTGATTGTGGTTTTACAGATTTCTTGGTATTGGTATGTCCTCTTAGCAGTTGCAGATGTCCAAGGCGGTTATCTTGGTAAGTATTAGTTTTGGGCAAACATGCTTGTCTCTACCTTCTAGTCAATGTACTTCCAATTGAAATTCTCTTACAAAGTAGAGCTAACTTCTTGTATGTGAATTGATTTCAATGGAATAGTGAAACCCCATGATTGAAATCTTACAAATATTCTAAGTAAATAATTATTCTTGTGGCTCATCACAGTTAACAAAGCATACCAGTTTTCTTCCATCACCAGCGTGACAATACTCGATTGTGCAACAGTCGTTTGGGTCATAATTCTCACGTGGCTCTTTCTTGGCACAAAGTATTCCTTATGGCAGTTTCTTGGGGCAGCTCTATGTGTTACAGGACTATGTTTAGTGCTGCTTTCTGATTCCGAGGTGGGAGGTGGAGGTAAGAATACAAGTAGGAACGAAAGGAGGTAAATCACTTTCCTTTGACATCTCCCACTTTCAAACGATACCTGTTTTGGTAATTCAGGTGGCTCGAATCCTATTCTGGGTGATATACTTGTGATTGCTGGGACATGTTGTTTTGCATTGACCAATGTTAGTGAGGTTAGTCGTAATGTCTCCATTTATACTTGCATTCTACGAGTGACGGAAAACATAGAGCTAATTTGTACCATACATTGAATATGCAGGAATTTTGTGTTAAGAAGGTCGGTCGGATTGAAGTAATAACAATGCTTGGTTTATTTGGAATGCTTGTGAGCTTAATCGAGATGTATCCTTTTTTGTTCAATGTCTGGTTGAAGTTACCTTTCCTGCATAAACTACCAAAGGGGTGAGTGTATTTAGTTACTCTGAGGAAGAAGAACATGTGTCAGTTTTCCATAACCATCCCTTAGTTAATCGAGATGTATCCTTTATGTTTTGTTCTTTCGCACCTCTTGTTCTACAGGTTTGTTAAATTTCCATCTGATGAAAGAAAAACGTTAAAACCTTATTGATCGAGTCTTGTAAACAAATTTATGCAGGCAAGTGGAGCCACACTATTCAATCTATCATTACTGACAGCCGATATGTGGGCAGTGGCCATTCGTGTGCTTTTATACCGCCAGAAGGTAATCTTTCGGAATTCACAGTTGGGAATCACCATAACTCATTTCCTTTTCCCATCACTTTGACCATATACTCGTAGCAGGTTGACCGGTTGTACTATGTGTCCTTCTTACTCGTTGGTATCGGTCTCTTTATATATACGAAAATGTAAGTCCTGTTCTCTTCCGGACATCTATTATTTCGTTGGTCACGTCCTTCCTATTCTAATCTGGGTTCACAAATTTACTTGGTATAGGGAGAAGCATACCAATGAGTTACCAGAACTTGAGAATGGTGAAACTGACCAACCGTACCAGCAGCTACCAGCGGAATCCGTCCACGTCTAGATTTAAGTCCAAGGCTGCATCAAATTCGTAACAGTGTGTTAGTTTCAGCAGCATAATAGGCATATATTGCCCAACTCAAGGGCCAGACATTGTATGTATAAAAGACGACGTAAAAATTTATAAATGAACAAATTTTGCCCCTGTGGTGGTTATATTCTTAGCGGACTTGGGGAATGTTTGGTTGGTTTTTCTAACTCTTGTATGGATAAAGTTATCTGTGTGAATTAATTTGTGATTGAGAAGATTTTTATCTGTGGGAGTCTTTTTTATAGATGGAAGGAGCGGTGTGTTTTTAATTGGGCGGGATTGGAATGGAATCCAATTCGAAATCCCACCAAATCTTGCAAACCAAATGCGTTACTGTTCAACTTTACAGTTGGAATGGAATCCTTGATATTGCAAACCATGCCTTAATTCAGACGACCTGTAAATCTTACATAGATACTACCAAGTCCCTTGTTGTTGATGATGCTCAACAAGTTCGTTCTTCTGCTACACTGACAGTCTTCCTATTGTTTAGATATCATTTACCTTACTGATTGAGTATGTCGTGGACCGAGCTTCTTATGCGGCAAGGACCGAGAGTCTTACCCGGTAAGTGATTGAAATAGGTCTTACCCAATAAGCATTTATCAGGTTTAATACACTTACCAACAATCTATTTTGATGGTTGATAACGTTTACATGATAGTATAAGTGAGGATGATATTTCTTGTCGGTAAACGTATGGTAATCGGGCCCCAGGTAGAATATGACCTTTCTCAAGAGTCTTGAACCTTTACAAATATCTTGAACATGTCTGTTTGTTTGAAGGCGGAATCGGAATCAGAAGTAAAAGGAATAGATTTGGAAGAACCACGTGGACAAACCACATGGACCAAAATTGTAGTTTACTTAAATTAGAATTCAAACATGTTATAAATGCCAACAAAAGTAGTTTTCAATTTGGATGTAGTGTAAAACCATAATGGTGGTGTCTGATTGGTTTAAGCTTGGCTTCAAAGGTTAAAAGTGTCTCGATGTCTCATGTTCAGATCCAAGGAGAAATAAAAATCCTTTTGTGGCCACAAAGGTTCAAATGCAGCAACTCCGGACTACCCGTAAAGCATATAGTCGTTCTATGATTAGTCGGCTCGCATAACAAGTTGGATATCTAGGTTGATAGAAAAATGGGGGTGTCTTGTTAGAGCATCTCAACAGAATCTTCAAAATAGCAAAACACAAAGATTTTGTATAATTTTTTTATTTCAGTAGATTTTTTTAAATGAAGAAAGAATTCTCTTCAAATAATTACATGATATTTTTTTTATTTTATTTCAAAATAAAAAATCTTAAAATTAAATCAATATTTTATTAAAGGGGTTTTTGGAATTGCTTATTTGAAACAACTTATATTCTTCTACAAAAGCAGTTATTAACTTATTATAAATCATAAAGGTTTAATTTCTTCAAAAACTCTTTATTACCGGTTTGACACCGGGATAAGTTGTTTATCCAAACACACAAAAATACTTATTATCAAACTAAACAAAAATTAGTCAATAAGTTATTTTTATAAACAATCTCAAACAACCCCTAAATCTAAGAAATATTTTAATGATACAAGAGGGTTTATTATCTAAATTGAAAAAGATGTTAGAGAAATTGGTAGGAGATAGTTTATCCAACGGAATGCAACTTGTGGTTCTTCCGCCATTTACTCTACCTGTAATACTACTATCAGTTACAATCGGAACACTGACAACCCATTAAAGAGTGTACATCCAAATGATACTCTCACAATAAAAATCCTTTCATTCTGGTTTGGGGTTTTCAAGAAATCTGATTCAACTGCACTCATCGACATCATGGGTTCCAGCATAAGCAGGGTGGGTGTAAAGTACATGGGGTTGTGGAGGGTGTTTTACGCTGTGTTGCTGGGTCAATTCACATCTTTTTCAATGGCTGTCATGTGCTTCAATTCATCTCTATCTGCTAATCTAGGTTAAACATCCACCCTATTTTCCTTCCACAAATTGGGTTTATCTGGGATTTTATTTCTCCCTGTGATTTGAATGTTCCTTTTGCTTCCTGTAGGTGTTAATGCGCCATTTACTCTGTCATTCTTCGCTTATTTGGCTATGACATTGGTTTTCGGAAGCATCTTGTTGTACCGTCGTCAAAAGCCACATGTAAGTTGTCATGAACTCTGAAACTTGATGAAGCCTCTATTTCTGTTAGAAATGGTCCTTATTTGTTTCTGATGAATCTTGATTTTTGTTTACAAGATTTCTTGGTGTTGATTGTGATGAATCCTTATATTTCTTTGTGTTTTTACAGATTTCTTGGTATTGGTATGTACTATTAGCATTTGTAGACGTCCAAGGCAGTTATCTTGGTAAGTAACAGTAACATGCTAAGCAACTGTAGACAACCCAAAATGACATTACTTGTTGCAACCATATTATTTCACATGTGACAGCTGCAATGGTGTTGAATTCAGCCTCTGTGGAAGATCTAGAAACAGTAGATTGTTTCTTAGATCTCTGAGATATCAAAAGCCAATAACAGTCTAGTCTAGTATTAGGACGTTCAGCCCGATCTGAACCATTGAAAACCTTGAAGAAGATGGTGGCTTGATAGAATTAGCATCCCAGGCTGCATCACTGGAACCCCATAACTGAATAGAAAGGGTTGGTGTTACATTAGAATGCAATCAGTTGCATTTGAACATGATAAATATGTCTATTCTTGTACTTGAATTGATTAAACTCTTACAATATCATAAGTAAGTAATTATTTTTATGGCTGATCACAGTTAACACATCATACCAGTTTTCTTCAGTCACCAGCGTGACACTACTCGATTGCACTACAGTCGTTTGGGTCATACTTCTCACTTGGATCTTTCTCGGCACCAAGTATTCCATATGGCAGTTTTTTGGGGCAGCTCTATGTGTTACAGGTCTATGTTTAGTGCTGCTTTCTGATTCCGGGGTAGGAGGTGGAGGTAAGAATACAAATAGGAACGAAAGGAGGTAAATTGCTTTTCTTAACACGTCCCACTTTCAAGTGATGTTTGTTTTGGTACTACTTCAGGTGGCTCCAATCCTATTTTGGGTGATGTACTTGTGATTGCTGCGACATGTTTTTTTGCATTTAGCAATGTTGGTGAGGAATTTTGTGTTAAGAAGGTCGGTCAGATTGAAGTAATAACAATGTTTGGTTTGTTTGGAATGCTTTTGAGCGTAGTTGAGATGTATCCTTTTTTTTTGTTTAACGTTGGTTTGAAGAACATGTGTCGGTTTTCCATAACAATCCTTCTAGGGTCATATTTGAGAGGAAGAGTCTCGAATCCGTATCCTGGTCTCCACAAGTTGTAAGTGAATGTATTTCTTGAAACCAACAAAACACCATCTTTTGACCACAATCTTATCTTTCAGATTTTAACCTTTGCCGGTTATGGGATAGCAGGCTTTATGTACTATTCTTTGACCCCTCTTGTTCTACAGGTTTGTTAAATTCTCCATCTGATGAAAGAAAAACATGAAAACCTTATTGATTCAGTCTTATAAACGATGGTCGAGTTTATGCAGGCTAGTGGAGCCACACTATTCAATCTGTCATTACTGACAGCCGATATGTGGGCAGTGGTCATTCGTGTGTTTTTATACCACCAGAAGGTAATCTTTCCGAATGCACAGTCGGGACTCATTTCCTTTTCCCACGACTTTGACCATATACTCTGTTGCAGGTGGACTGGCTATACTACGTTTCTTTTTTACTCGTTGGCATCGGTCTTGTCATATATTCAAAACCGTAAGTCTAGTTCTCATGTTTCTGTTATTTCATTGGTCGCATCCTTCCTTTTACCAAACCAAAACTAAATAGAGATGGGGTCTAGGGGTAGGATGCATGCAAACGTTGCCTCTACCCGTTGGGGTGGAGAATCTATTTCCATGAAGACCCTCGGGTTGGAAGACTATTTGATTCCTATATAAAACTTGACTTGGTATAGGGACAAGCATACCTATGAGTTACCGGATGGTGAGACCGACCAACTGTACCAGGTGCTACCAGAGGAAGCCGTGCGAGTCAGAGTTGACAGTTGAGGCCACGGCGACATCAAAGTAGTAACGATGTCATTTGTATGTAAAGATTCATATTGTTTTATATTTACACCTTATTAGATTTGTTGGAAATAATACTTGCAACAAACCTTATTTTGGTAAGATATATGATACTCTATTTTTTGCTTGTGTATAGAAGACCATTTGTCTATTTTTTAATAAGAATATGAATTGTTCCTACAAATATTTAATCGATTACATATGGTAACCAAATACGATATTATGAAATTAATAATCTTAAAAAAATTAATATTACTCACTCTCACGGTGTGGTCCACCCTCTATCAAAGAAGAAAAGGAGTTCAGATAGCATGCGAGTTGGTTGAGTCTGATAGTATATTATCTTTGGCTGTGGAAACAAACGTTAGACGGCGAAACTGTTTTAAGGAAACTTGCCTCAACCATTTATGTTATTCTCATCTATTTCTGATAAAATATATAACCACCTCAATTATCTGTTACAATATGGTAGAAGTTAGTTTTATGCTTTCTGACACCTATAGAGAACTGGTATGCTTTGTTGATGATGAATCAAGTGCATTTACTTACGACATGGTAAAATTTCAATCATAAAAGTATCCCCTCCGATTTGATATTTTTTGGTTTGTTAACTATGGGTGTCCAGACCAGTTTGCACGCACATCGACTAATCCCAGTGAATCGGGAGAACATCCAAAAAAATCCATATTGCCATTTGAGCTAAACCTATCAGATTCTTAAGTTCGATATTTGAGGTAAGATACATTGATTTTCAAGTCCAAACGTCGTAGACTGCGTATTCTAGAGTTCGAACAAAAATATCAAATAAAATAAAATTTATTTTTATATTTTCGAAAAAGAAAATATAAAAACTCTCAGTTCGATTGGTTTAAGTGATCCAATATTTTCGTTTTCCTTGACAAAATTAAATTGTAACTTATTTTGTTTACATTTTATGAGGTGTTTGAGATTGCTTATATGAAGTGTTTATTAACTTATTCAGGTGTGCTACGGTAATAAGATGTTTTTAGTGTTTGGATGGAGAAAAAAGGAAAATATTTATACTGATTTGGCACTAGTAATAAATAGTTTTTGATAAGTTGTTATCTTCTGATTTATTAACTAATTCCAGTATGATATCGATAATAAAAAGTTTTTAGTGTTTAGATGGAAAAAAATATTTCATCTGTTTTATCAGCTTATCCTATATATTATAGTCGTAAACTAATCGAAAGATTTTATTAAGGGGGTGTTTGGGATTGCTTTATTTGAAACGACTTATTTTTTTCTACAAAAATATTTATCAACTTATTATAAGTGAGAAAGATTTAATTTTTTAGGGGGTGTTTGTGATTGCTTATGAAAACAACTTATTAACTTATTTCGGTTTGACACCGGTAATAAACACTTTGGAATGTTTGGATAAACAACTTATATCGGTACCAAACCGGTAATAAGAAGTTTTTGAAGAAGTTAAATACTTCTGACTTATAATAAATTGATAAGTGTTTTTGTAGAAAAAAATAAATTGTTTCAAATAAGCAATCCCAAACACCCCTTAAAAAAATTCTTATTATCAGTTTGGCACCGATATAAATTGTTTATCCAATCACTCAAAATGCTTATTATCATACTAAACCGAAATAAGTCAATAAATTGTTTTTTCTGCAAAATCCCCAACACCCCTCGAATCGTTTCTTTCTCGCAAGGATTCCCCATTTTCTAATGTAATACGGCAAAATTCGCCTAAAAATCCTTCCATTTTCAACTAATAAATCTTGTTTTTGCCAATTGGGGTTTTGAAGAAACCTAATTGAACTGCACGACTGATCGACGGAGACTGATTATGAGTTCCATCATAAGCAGGCTGGATGTAAACTATGTGGGGTTTTGGAGGGTGTTGTATGTTGTGTTACTGGGTCAATTGGCGTCTTTTTCAGTGGCCCTTATGAGCTTCAATTCATCTCTGTCTGCAAATCTAGGTTCAAAACCCCTATTTTCCCTCCACAAATTTAAGTGATGCTTTACCTGAGTTGTTATTTCTCCTTGAAATTTGATTGTTTCTTTTGGTTCTCTAGGTGTTAATGCACCATTTACTCTGGCATTCTTCTCTTATTTGGCTGTGACATTGGTCTTTGGAAGCATCTTGCTGTACCGTCGTCAATAGCTACATGTAAGTTTCCCTTCCTTGAATCCGAAACTTGATAATTCTGTATGGGTTTTGTTTTCATAGCTCTGAATCGCTTCTATTTCTGTTATAAATGAATTGAATCTTAGTTGTGGTTTACAGATCTCTTGGTCTTGGTATGCCCTGTTAGCATTTGTAGATGTCCAAGGCACATATCTTTGTAAGTAATAGTTGTGGGTGTGCTCATTGAGTTGAATATGGTGCGCCATTGGAATGAAATCTTAGGGGCCGTTTACTAAACGCCTACTTGGTAAGTGCTTACCGAATAAATTTCCTTATTGGATGAACATGACAAGGCCCAAGAATCTTACCAGGTAAGAGTGATGAGAAGAATGGAGAGTCTTACACGTGAAGTGAAGATTACGACTCTTACCCAGATAAGCGCTTAAATTGTTGCATTCAATATGTTTTGATGTACTAAAATCTTACTCATTAAAATAAATTATAGTGTTGACTCCTATAAGTAAGCATTTACCTGGTAAGCATTTGGGTAAACAGCCCCTTAGATATTGCAAACCATGCTTTAATAAACTAATTGTATAAATACACTTCATACATATCAGAGCAGTACAAGTAATGAAAGCTAATATTACAATCTAGAACCTTGTCATGAAGGTCAATTTCTATGTATTTCGTAGGTTCATGAAAAGTTGGATTGAATGCAAATTGAATAGAGGAGATATTGTCGTCGAATACCAAATTAGGAGCAACTGTAGAAATCCCAAAATCACATAAAAGCTGCTGCAATGCAACCATACTGTTTCACATATGACAGCTGCGATGACTCTTTATTCAGCCTCTGTGGAAGATCTGGAAACATTAGATTGTTTCTTAGATTTCCGGATGAAGCTCCAAAGAAAATGCAAAAGCCAATAATAGGCTGTCTAGTATGTATCAGAACTTGAAGTCCAATTCGGAACCACTGAAAAGCCTTTAAAGAAGACGGTGGCTTTATAGAACTAGTTGTGTACCTGCGCAATGCAGCATGATATGTAATTCGAGTAAATGTAAGCATGTATGCAGAGTGTGAATACGTTTTGACCAAATAAAACACAAGTTTGGTCCATCTTACGGTACGTAGAGTATGAGAACAGGTAGAAAGCAAAGTGATAGTGATGCTAAGGCTGAACACTTCCCAGATGAAGAGAACAGGCAGCTACAATCTTGATTGATTACCTACAAACCATCTGACAATTTAATTGATTGTGATTGCATAATATCATAAGTAAATAATTGTTTTTGTGGCTGATCACAGTTAACAAAGCATACCAATTTTCTTCGATCACCAGTGTGATGATACTTGATTGCTGCACAATTGTTTGGGTCATAATTCTCACTTGGATCTTTCTCGGCACCAAGTATTCCATACGCCAGTTTCTTGGGGCAGCTCTATGTGTTACGGGCCTATGTTTAGTGCTGCTTTCTGATTCCGAGGTGGGAGGTGGAGGTAAGAATACGAGTGGGAAGGAAAGGAGGTAAATTTCTTTTCTTAAAACACACCACGCTCTCAAATATATCTGTTTTGGTATTTTAGGTGGATCCAATCCTATTCTAGGTGATGTACTTGTGATTGCTGGGACATGTTTTTTTGCATTGAGCAATGTCGGTGAGGTTAGTTGTAATGTTTCCGTTTCTACTTGCACTCTCTCAGTCTACAAATGCTGGCAAACATAGAGCTAACCTTGTACCATATATACAATATACAGGAATTTTGTGTAGAGAAGGTTGGTCAGATTGAAGTAATAGCAATGTTTGGTTTATTTGGAATGCTTCTGAGCGTAGTTGAGATGTATCCTTTTTTGTTTAAAGTTGGTTTGAAGTTTCTTTTCCTTCGTAAACTACCAGAGGGTCAAATGTCGGTTTTCCATAACCATCCCTTAGGGCCGTATTTGAGAAGAAGAATCTCGAATCTGTATCCTGGTCTTCGGAAGTTGTAAGTGAATGTATTTCTTGAGATCGAACTTTAAACCAACAAAACACCATCTTTTGACCACAATCTTATCTTTCAGATTTTAACTTTTGCCGGGTATGGGATAGCAGGCTTTATGTATTATTCTTTGACGCCTCTCGTTCTACAGGTTTGTTAAATTCTCCATCTAATGAAAGAAAAACGTGAAAACCCGATTGATCGAGTCTTATAAACGATGGTCGAGTTTATGCAGGCAAGTGGAGCCACGCTATTCAATCTGTCATTACTGACGGCCGATATGTGGGCAGTGGTCATTCGTGTGTTCCTATACCACCAGAAGGTAATTTTTCCAAAGGAGCAGTTGGGACTCACTTTAACTCCTTTCCTTTTCGCGTCACTTTGACCATGTACTCGTTGCAGGTGGATGGGTTATACTACGTATCATTTTTACTCGTTGGTATCGGTCTCGTCATATATTCAAAACCGTAAGTCTAGTTTCCGAGCGCGAATTGGTGTATATATACATTTACACAGAAACAAAGCGATATGAATAAATAAATTGTTGCTATCATAATTTTATACACAAAACTCTCTTCATATTCACTAAAGTTGGTTATTTGAATCCAAGCGTTGTTAAAGCCTTAGTTTGTAGCCATCGAGGTTCACTTGCGATAACACCATGTCATTCGTGGTTGTCGTGGAGATTAGTCGGGACGCGTAAGCTGGTCTTGTAACATCCCAGACCATGCATACAGATATTGTCCGCTTGAGAGATTTAGGTTTTGATTTAGGATACCTAGACTCAAACTAGCGTTTTTCCAAGTGAATGAAAATGAGAATGTACGATTAGGCACTTTTAAGATAGGATATTTGGAGGTCGATAGAGACACTAGCATTGGAAATCATGATGATGGTAGCAAGGATCCTCATGTATGGTATGTTCATATTTGCACCTGGCCAGTATATTATTATGAATTACAGTTACATATATGTGTTTGAATCGTCCTGATTGATGATAGATGGGGGTAGCGAGTGATTTTTTTATTATAGAGCATCAACGCCTTGATGCTTTATAGCGTTGTCATCTTGTGTGACAGTTAAGTACAGTGATAATTTTAAACTAACCATTGTGGGTCAAAGAGATTGGTTAAGTTTGAACAACATGCTTGTGGAATCACCTTTGATTTGGAGAAATTGTAAAATTAATCATTATGGTTATGGATGTTCGCCTTAAGATATCTGAGCTCTTCAATGGCGGTCATGTGACTACTAGACTTGGCGAATGTGGTTCTAAAACTTTAGATCTCAACCAAATTCATGCATGAATTTTTATTTTTTTAAAATAAATTGCATAAATTATCCATGCTTTATCAAAACTCTCATAACCATCATGTTACAAATTTTGAAGATATAAATAGTATGATTTCATGGAACTAAGGTTGTCTTATAAGGGAGTGGATACCTTTTCTACCAGGCGCATTTTAAAACCGTGAGTCCTATAAGTGAACAATATCTGATACAGTTAGCCTGGGATGTTACAGATGGTATCAGAGTCGAGAATCAGACTGGGGATCAAACATCGGTTGGGAAGGGGAACTAAAGTTGCCCTATAAGGAACTGAATACCTCCTCTATTAGTCATATTTAAAATCGTGAGTCCAGTCATGGATAAAACGGACAATATTGGCCTGAGATGTTATAGGTCTGGAAACTCACGGTTGCCTAAAAAAGTTGGTTATTTTAAATATAAAGTTCTAAAAAAATATGTTTAAAGATTATAAACGTCTTACTTTTTTCATATATTTTGTTTAATTTAAAGTTTTATTATAATTAAAATATTCAAAATTTAAAAATAACGAAATAATTTATTTTAATTTTATTAATACAATTTTGGATAAAAATAACAGTAAAGTATTAATAGTAATTGATGTCTATTATTTATTTAAAAATTTCTACGAGTACTATACTAATTGGTAACCTTTAATCGTAAGATAATTGCGTTAAGGAACAATAAAGCATTTATTATAACACCCTAAACATATTATAACCTTTGGTAAACGGTTAGAATTTAGTCAATGAATTATCAGGAAACGGTTGGGAAACAGCGCGACACGAACGGGGCTTGAGTCTCGGCATGAGGCAACCCTTGTTTGGTACGTTTTTGGACCCGGGCGACCTGGCTCATGACATAGGTCGTGAGAAGGGTGCGGGAAGCCTCTGGAACATCTTTTAATCCCGATATTTAGGAGTTTTCAACCATTTCTTCCACCATCTTCTGCCCCCTCTCTCTTGACGATTTTGGCATTTTCGTAACGTTTTTGGAGCAAATGGAGAGGAGAACCTTGAAGGTTGAAGATTGAAGATCTATAATGGGAGGTTTCAAGATCTTGATGATGTAAGCGCTTGGGTGTTTCGAGCTCTATTTTGAGGATTCTTGTAGACCTAAAGATTGTTTTCATATTTGGTTTAATTCTAGTCATGGAAAGTGATCTTGAGAAGTTGTTGGGAAGATTTACTTGTGGATTCAATTCTTCGTCTTTTGGAAGCTAATGATGAGTTTGGAAACTAGGTTTAACCTAACCTAGCAAGGTGAGTTTCAAGTTGCTTTGTGAAAACTATGTACATGCCAAAAATGACCATTTTGATATATTGAAGTTTTTTCCTTGATATTTACAAATGTTTTGATTATTGATGAAGTTTGCATATTTGGTACATCTGAGAAATAAATCATAAGAGTGTGGTATTTTAGTGATTTATATTATAAATTGAGATTATTTGATGGTAATACACTTTTAGTGTATTTGATTTTGTAATTTGGTTAGAAAATGCATATTATTGTGTTACAAGCCATTTTGGAAATGTAAAGTTTATTATTTTCATTTGGAATGGTTTGACCCAATGTTGGTAGATTTTGACCTAATCATACTCTTAGAGCTGGAGTGTGCATAGACACCGGATAAATGCATTTTATTACTTATGTTGACTTTGATTGAGTAATCAAATAAGTTGAGGAGTTTATTGGTTGACTTTGGGAGTTAAATGACCTTTGGGACATTTGTCTAATTTAGAATTTTGAATGTCGAGCTTTATGAATTTCATTTATTGTATATTTATTTGAGAAATACATGTTTTGAGTGTATTGGTCATTCAATTAAAGTATATAAGTTAGACTATAATATATTGGATCTATAGGCGTGTGAGGAGTTTTGACGTCCTCACTTTGAGAATGATGCTCGAGTAAGCATGAGGGTCGTGTCGGTATTACAGAGAGGAACCCATGTGGGGCTGGACTTCAAGACCATGGGTATTATGGAGAGGGACCTGCGTAGGGTCGGAATCCAGAACTGTGGGTATTGGGGAGGGGATATCTTCTCACGTTGGACTCTAGGACCCTGGGTATTACGGTGATGAACTCGTAAGGAGTCTGGAACCGAGAACCTTGTTTTGAAGCTTTGGCCTAGTAGAGTTGACACTAAGTCATCGAGGGTGTTTTAGGGATGAACTCGTGTAGATTCGGTCCCAAATACCATTAGCTTGTAGGTATAACTCTTTGGTGTCTAAATAAGCACTAAGGGCGGGGTATTGCAGGATGAACTCGTGAAGGTTGGACTCCGGGACCTTGGGTATTATGGTGGAAACTGTAGAGAAGTTAGATACCAGGAACCATGACCTTATAGTACTACTTGATAACATTGATATATGGCTTACTTTGTGTTTCGCCGTGATCCATGGAAAAGGATCTCCCTCATCACTAAAAGGTGTTGTTTTGGATATAGAGTTTATCCATGTTTTCGGTGTTGTTTCGGGTATGGAGTGTACTCTATAACTTATGGTTTTGAATATTGAACCTTATGTTCTGGATGTTTTGGATAATAGAGTTGTATCCATATTTTTAGTTGTAACATCCGTGTTTTTGGGAACTTTAATCATAATGGGTGTAATGTGTTTTATGATGAATCAATAGATGTATTACCGATTTTAGGTGCATTTTGTCATTTAATTAAAACTTGGATGGCCAAAGTAATATAAATAAAACATGTTAAGATATTTTTGGTATAAAACCCTCAAATCCCAACACTCTTTCATTGTTGGTGGTTCTAGATTTCCAAAAAAGAGAAAAATCCATCTTCTTGCAAGTGAAAAAAATACTTGTGTAACCACAAGGGTGGTGTCTCATTGGTTTGAGCTTGGGCTCCAAAAGTCAAAGTGCGTGGAAGTCTCAAGTTCAAATCCAAGGAGGAGTAAAAATCCCCTTGTGGCCACAGAGGTTCAAATGCGGTGACTCCAGGCTACCCGCAAAGCAGGTGGTCGTCCTGGGATTAGTCTGCTCGCATAGCGGGTTGGATATCCAGGTTAATAAAAAAAATATACTTGTGATTCAAGAGAAAAATATTGGTGTTGGTGTTGGTGTTGGTGGATGAAATACTACCTTGAAGATTGGAATTCAAATTCAACGTTGAAGCTTCCATTTTAGCTCAACCAAAGTAAAACTCCAAAACTTAGGGTTTCTTCTCCTTGGTAAAAATCTTGCATTCATAATATGTTGGGAGCTCAATGTTGAAGCTACATAGGTTGTATTGTATCTATTTTGAGTAATATAAGTTTAAAGAACACATTTTCTTTCTTTAAAAGGTTTAGCCTTGTTTTTTGGGGCTTCAATGTACTTTTTTGGTTGTTGTACAGATATTGTAGAAATCATAACAAATTGCTCATAGATTGGTTTGAGGAATGTAATATGTCGCTGGAACTGTTGAGATGTCCTCTAAAAGTGTCTATTTTGAGGAAGAGTTGATTCGGACTGTAGATAGGTCAAAATTTGAGTTTAATAGCATGGTGTGTTTTACCACGTGATTGAGTAAACACTCTAAATATTCATATAAAATTGGTTTTAAATCCGTTGGGGATGATTCTTGATGAGTTGGAAAGGTCAAAGTGTTGTCTAAATATTTTTCTTAGAGTTCTTTCGTTGATTTGGTGATTATACATGATTATCTAGGTAGTGAGAATATTGCACAAGTTGGATGAAAACTAGGTTTAACATAATCTAGCAAGGTGAGTTCAAGTTGCTTTGTGAAAACTTTGTACATGTCAAAAATGTATATTTTAGAGTTTTAAAGTGTTTTCCTTGATATTTATCAAATGTGTTGATTATTTGATAAAGTTTGCTTATTTGGTACATTTTATTTAATAAATCTTGAAAAATGCATGTATGTGGGACATTTAGGTATTTTGATAAATAAATTATAAGAGTGTGTTCTTTTGATGATTTATTTCTCATATGAAATTATTTTATGTTAATACGCTTTTGTTATTTTGATTCAATAAATAGTTCGAAAAAGATACATATGGTTGAGTTGTTGGGGGCACATTTTGAGTGTCGTTGCTCATTTGTAAATGCTTCCTTGAAGTTATGGTATGTTTTGGGGATTTTTCTCAACCTTTGAATCGAAAATAAAGATATTCAGGTTAATAAAAAAAAAGATATTCACACCTTTTGGGCATAAATTGTATAAACTTTTGGATAATTGTATTTTATTGGTTTATATTGACTTTTATTGAATAATCAATTGAATTGTTGAGTTATTGGCTCAGTTGTTACTCGGATGAGTCTTGGGGACATTCATCCAATTTTATTTGCTTTATGTTAAGCTTAGGACATGATATGCATTTATTGCGTTTTTATTTGAGAATTAACGTTTTGAGTGTGTTGGCCGTCATTTGGAGTCATGTAATTTAATACTGTAATGCATTAGATTCATAGGTATATGAGTTAATCATGTTTGATAAGTGAGGAGTCTTGATGTTCTCACTTTGTGACCAATGCTCAAGTAGGCATTATGGTCGTCTCGGTATTGCCGAGGTGAATTCTTATGAATTGGCCTACAGGACCGTGAGTATTGTGGTTCAGATGCTTTAACCCTTATGCATGAGGGTCAAATCCGTCATGTATCCAAGTAAGAAGTTTGATGTTTCTATCTTGAATACTAGTGAATGGACACTAAAGGTCGAATGGGAACCTTGAGGTGGAACTCAACTAAAGAACGAATGGGCATTAGGATTCCGCATTCTTGAGGTGACATGCAAATAAGTGTGCACCAAAGGTATAGTGGTATTGAGGTGAAACTCGATGGAGTAGACACTAAAGGTATTTGAGGGCTTGAGGTGACACTTATTATAGCGTGCACTAAAGTCAAGTGAATCTGAGATGTAGTTCGATAATGTTGATACGTGGCCTACTTTTTGTTTTGCCACATTTGATGGAAACATGCCTCCTTCGTCACTGAAAAGTATTATTTTTGGATATTGCATTATCCATGTTTTAGGTGTTGTATCCATTATTTATGGTTTTGGTAAATGAAACTTACCCATGTTTTGGTGGTTGGAATAATAGAGTTTTATCCATGTTTTGGTATTTGAATATTAAGCCTTATTACATTTTGTATGAGTATTGGGTTTTGGTCTCATGTTAAATGGGTGTTTTGTTTTATGATTTTTATCACGAAAATAGTGGGTTTTGATAAATGTGTACTTTTATATTTAATACATTTCATTTTGAAAATTGTGATTTAAATAACATTTTTTCGCAAAGCAAGATACGCAGAAGTTGATGAACCTTACTTTCTTGCATTTGGGGTGACTCCTATAAGGCCTGGAGATCCCGTTGTGGCATCATACAATTTGGATATGTATTTACGTATGATTACTAATTAAATGTCTATTTAGTCGTGCTACAATTTTGTCAAGCAAATAATCTAAAACTTAGATATAAAAATAGCCAAATGCTTGGATTGCTATCTACTTCCGTTGCATTGCTTTTAGATTATCAGTTATATATGTAGGCTTTGAATAAATTAACAAACATAACAATCATTTTGACTATCATCGTCTAACTATTATCCTCTGTTTTTATTTTATGATCTCCAAAAGCCCTTTATTAGTTCTGAAGTTACAAGAAGCCTTTTGTTTAATTGATAATTGGATTTGACAGTTAAACTTGTCTTCATTGTTATAAGAATTTAGTTATTTACGGATATTTTGGTACTATGCCCTGTGTTTTTGGCCACCTAACTCTTCCCTCATTAGGTCGGTGGTGTATTTCACAAATCCCTCTTAGGCCAAAATCTTGGTCAGAAAAAGCCTAAAGTCAAAAGCTAAAATAAAACCAAAAGATGCCTAAAAGATAAAGTGGATATTGCAGGCAACAATCTGCAATAGGAGGAAACACCCGTGACACCCCCTTATGATCATGTTACTTTCAGTAGTGCTTCTGCTTTCAGAATTCAACGTCTTTCTAATGATATTCACGCACGATATTGACAACAAAAAGGTGAGACTCAAGTGAAGGTTAAGCAAGGAATTGTAGACATTTATGAGAAGATGTCATATTCGCTCAATAAATGCAGCCAGATTGTACCGAAATCGAAGGGTTTGTAGGTATGATTCACCTATCTGCATTCGAATTTAAATTTGGATTAAAATATTTTTCTAGTCTAGACATTGTTGATTGATGATGACCTGAGTTAAATATGAAATAAGAGTATTGCTGGTGTCATGTGGCAGAACCTTACAACGACTTGGGACTTGATGTTTGTAGCATTGTCAACTCGAGTGACAGTTAAGTATGGTGATTAAGTTAAGGCGACCATTGTGGGTCAGGGAGATCGGTTAAATTTGAACCATAGGCTTGTTGAATGTTTTCTCACACACCAGCGTGTAACCCATGTTCTGATATACACGAATTGTTTTTTTTTTTCTACATATAAATTGCATACAAAGTTTTATTGTGAATTTTATTTCACATTATTTCATTGCTAAGTGAGAAAATTTTGGAAGCATGTTGTTTGTATGAATTGTGATTTGAGTTCTGCGTGAACATGATTTTGTTGCATACCAATTTGATGTGTGAGTTGAGTAACTTATGAGACGTGAGCAAATTATGATGGATTACGATGGTCCTTCTTAATTTTTCATTATGTGCATTTTCGTTTGTTCTCGTCATTATTTTTAGGCAACTATAATGCATTTTTACTATTTGGTTTTATGTGGATGTCATTTGCGGCCATTCTACACAACTACTTAGCTGTGATAGTCATGATTTGTCGTGCGTGCATTTAACGAATATAATTTTATATACTTTTAAAAATGCAAGTTATATTTGTTGAGTCTTATATACTTGAAAAACATTGAACTCACTGAACCCATAGATTTAAATCTCCTTTTATGGAAGGTGTCGTATTTGAGGACTAGGAAAGTCCTTGAGAGTTGACACTGTCAGATGATCAACATGTGGTTGGTTTTGGATTTCAGGATTTCGACTTGAATATCTAGTGCACGCTTTGAATTTCGAGGTATTAGATGTATGTGTCATCACGATTAAAGTAGCAATCTTTCCGTTTTGGTAGCTACGGTTGAAGTGTTAGTTGAATACTTGCATATTGATCGTTTAGATCATATAGGATATTCTATTGACATCATGTTGTGTATTAGTGGTGTGTCATGTGGTGGATCTTCGCAAATGGAGAAGATTTTGTGATTCGTTTCACCGGAGTTGTATAGTTATAGGATTCTAGTTCCCATATTAGGTTATAATTTTGAGTCGATGTTACAGGTGTAAAATCTATTTTGTTCCATAAATCGTCCGTCTCCAACCTCCATATGATGTATAATGACATTTTTTTCAATTTTGAATATGTATCCAAATCTAATTCTTATTCTAAAAAGCCCTTTGGACAGAGAGACAATGATACAATTATCATTTAGTTTGATCCCAAGAGATACGTCAAGTTCCTTAAGGTTGCGTTTGGTACAGTTGACAAAACAGAATACTGATCATTCATCCATGTTTAGCATGACTTTTATGTGGAACAAACAGGAACAGGGTGAAACAATATTTATGTTAAATAGGGTAAAGTATTAATGAATGTGATTTTAAGTATTTTTTATTTTATGAATAAGATATAAAATAAGAAATATTTTTGTCATTTGATTTTATGAATGTGAGGTTCTTAATCAATTTTTATATTAGATATTTCTTTATTTTTAAATATTATTTGTTAATTTTCATTTAGATTGATTATTTGGTATAAAAAAAAAAACACTAAACAACTCATTAGAAGTAAATTGGTCATTTTACTAGTCATGACTTATCAAATGTTGAACAGTCGTCATGTCATGTCATGTTCTGTCAAATTTTGCTCTGTCTAGGTATCAAATGCACCTTAAGTTTGTAATCTTGATATACTTGTTATGGATCAAGTTGTACTTCTTTTCCCATGCCATTTTTGTTAATTTTCATTTACACCATGTTTGGTTAATCACCTTTTTACCTTTGTTGATATACATGTGTATACATTTTTACGGAACAATGAAGTTCATAACCTCTTTTTATGTGATGACAATCCACAATTTTAATGAGCATGTTCTTTTTAAAAAATATTACAACAATTTTATTAACTGATGCGTTATTACACATCTCAAACACTTGTTATGTTATTCAAAATGCTTCATCTACAAATGTGAGTTGTTGCCCTGCAAACTCTTGGTATGGTTTTTTGTTTCTTGTCCACCAAGGTTTTACAACTTGGCAAGGTGCGGTACTTTGCGGCCAATCTTGTGTGCAAAGAAAACGTATTTGTGTAATAGCTTTCAGGTTTGAGAAACTTATATTTAACTCTCTTTTTGTACTGCCATGAAGGTCGGTTTGCTGCCATTGAGACCTTTGCACTTCTTGAAAAAAATGATAGGCATTAAGCAAATACGACATTTAAAACAAAATGCAATGTGGGAAAACAGTAAAACTAGCAATGCCCCCTTCTTGGATTTGTGATTAATTTCATCTTGGAGATGGACACATCATATCTACTTTTTTAGACACCAAGTAGCTAACAAACTAACTTCCCTACATATCACTCGGATGTTCACATCTACACCAATGTTGAAAAATAACCGATTTATGGACTTGAACTACAGTAATTTCAATCGAATTGATGAAAACCCCATATGTTCCACTAGAATAACGCCATCTGATGGATTATATATGGTGATGAGTTTGTATACTCTTATTTGGTTTTGAGTTAGAAGTTCCTATAAGACTCTTGAGTTCCTTGTTAATAAAGTTTGGTTTGCAAAAAAAAAAAAGGATGGTGTGTGGTTGTCAAAATTGAACCACAAATACGTTCGTACTGAAGATAGTTCAAGCGTCAAAGAACCCAAGAGCAACAAGAAACCTATTTCAAGAAACGGAGAGAATGCAGTGGCAGACCTGAGCTCTGCTCATGCATGTTAGTTGCCGGTTAATTAGGTTAGTTGCACCTAATACTAGCAATGTCTATTGACTAATAGGGCATCTAAGTTATACAAGTAAAGAGATCTATTCAGTGATAAGAAAAAGGAAAAACGTGAATGTAAATTCCCATCTCTTTATTGTTAATGTAATGAGCCTATCCTTTATTCTCCGATGAATAAACAATCAATAGATTATTTGTCGTGCAGACCTACGTCCATAAAAAGGTATGCACCTGATTCCGTTTGAAGTGCAATTTATCTGTCATGTCCCGACCTACATTGCTTCTTCTAAGCTTCAATGTGGTTATAGTCTTCCACAATAATTTCATATTTCAATGATTACATAAAATTACATTTTATAAATTCTGAGTTACGTGATGAATAAGGTATAATCAAGTAATTATTATTTCACATTTGATGCAATACGTTTCCATTTAAATAATTATGTGTTCTTTTTGTAGGACATGTTAACGGAAAGACAGCTTCACGTATTTTATCATATTATGAATATATAAATATGCATTATTTCATATGATTGTAATTAGGGTTTAGGGATTTGTTCCGTCAATTTCATATTTTTTAATGACTATCAAATATATGAGTTTGGAAACTTGTTACTCCTTGAAAAAAAAAATTGTAGGACTTAAGTTTATAGGTACAAAATTTTGTATTTCCTGTCTAAAATTATTGTAATAAGCTTATATGATATTTTAGGTGTTTTTAACAAACTTTTTAAGACATTTTTGAAACAAAGTGTCATGTTAGATATTTTTAAATGAGACACACAAAAACGTCACATAAACTTATAGCAACACCTTTAGATAGAACTCACAAGCATTTGGTAATATAAACTTAAGTCATATAAAAAAGTCTATTAGGACACTCAAACCTTTTTGGTGTCCTATAAATCCGATTTTGTTGTAGTGCAAGATATTTTGTCAATAAATCATATTTTATTTCATTAGTTGATTTCCAATTAAACCATACAGACTTATAAAAACGAAATCGAGTGGGACGGAGAATATAACGAGATACGATTAATGGTTGAGTTATTGGATTCAGAATTGTGATTTGTCTACATTGCATCGCATGACTACACATGTAACATATATATATATATATATATATATATATATATAAACTAATTATTAAATACTCAGGGTTGGGTTTGAGGGGTATCTCGTTCCCACGTTAACAAATTCGGGGATTCCACATCCTCTTTCAACTCGGGTTCTCGTATCGGGTTCCTTGTCAAGTATGAGTTTTTTGCCATCTCTATATGAATAGATCAAGTTTGGAAACCTAAATATTTATCTTAATTTTAAAAAAAAATCTAATTTATCTTAAATATAAGCTAATTATTTAATCAAGCAAATTATATAAAAAAAAAAAGTATTTTAATCTCTTTAATTTGAAACAACCATATTGATTATATAGGTGAAGTTCAAATGAGAACACCTCTGTTTTATGAAAATGCGAGAATACTTATCGGCCTCAAATTAATCTACCCATAATAAATATAAGAGTAAGTAAAAATAAATTAGTATTTATCAACAATTTATAGTTATATAAGGTTTGTCTTTATCCTTTAAATATTACTAGCATAATCGAAGACTTTTTATGCTGATGCCTTCGTTGTCAATAATGATGTGATTTTATTGTGATAATGCTTTGATAAATCGAAAACGTCTTATGAAGTGATTTTGTTGTAATAATGATGTGGTTTCACAATGATTGATAATGTTGTGATAAATCAAAAACTAGTGATGATATTGTCCATAATCATTAGTTTTGTCTGTTCATTATGTGATTTGTAGCTTTTCCCCATTTTACCCCTGCACGCTTCGATTTTTCTAAAATAGGTAAGTACATATTTAATATTACTTCTCCATTAATTCTTCTAAAATTGTGACTTAAAACAGAAAGGTAGACTTACAAGTGTTCTCGCATTTGCATAAATCCACTTTCTTCTCATTTGAACTATTTTGTATACACACAGACACACACATATATCTATACTTATAATAAATAAGTAACTGGGGTGCCACGTTTCATCTTCTGATGAGACGATTTAAGTGTTTTCCCGCCTAAACACGTATCTAGACACAATTTACATTAGCAGTTCAATTAGACTCATTAGAACTTATGTAAACACAATTTACATTAGCAGTCCAATTAGACGCATTTGAACTTATTTAGACACAATTACATTAACAGTCTAATTAGACTCATTGGAACGTATCTAAACACAATTTACATTAGCAGTCAATTAGACTCATTTGATTGACATGTCTCCTCTCATTCAATCAATTCCACTCATTTAGGATGCTATTGATTTTATTCTTGGGTTAATTAATTCGTGTGGTAACTGATTCCCGAAAAAATGGTGTTTATTTCTAAATTTAAATTCAATTTACTGATATAGTTTCATTTCTAAATTCAATTTTATTCTAGGATTAACTTCATTTTAACTAATTATTGATATAGTTTCATTTCTAAACTCAAGCCTGAAGAGTCATTCTTCACAGTAATTGAGAGATTAAAGAAAAAGATTATGAAGTAGGAAACTGGATCCTACTCTGAAGTCTTTTTTTTCAATATTAACTCACTCGAACTCTGAAGCCTGAACTCTGAAGTCTTCTTTTTTAGACTTAGAAGTCTGAACTCTGAAGTCTTTTGATTTCAGACATAGCTCACTTGAACTCTGAAGTATTCTTTGGTTGATCGTGTGGTAATTGATTTTATTACTTTGTTTAATCGTTTATTTTGAGTACATTTAGGAAGTTTTCATTTCCAGACAGAGCACCATGCAGAGCCTCTGCATAGTACATTAAGAGTTTCTGGCTTGTCTATACAGAGCTCTGAAAGCTGAAGAGTTTTACTTCAGAGTTATTTCAAGAGAACAAGTCTGAAGTCACTCTTTAGAGTTAGCTCACTCAAACTTTGAAGTTTGTTTTTTCAAACTTAGTTCACCTGAACTCTAGAGTCTGAACTCTAAAGTTTTCTTTTTCAGACTTAGAAGTCTGAACTCTGAAGTTTTCTACAAGTGTGAGGTCATTGTTCAGAGTTTTATTTCAAAGTTATTTCAAAGTTATTTCAAGAGTACAAGTCTGAAGAGTCATTCTTTAGAGTTAGCTCACCCGAATTCTAAAGTCTTCTTTTTCAGACTTAGCTCACCCAAACTCTAAAGTCTTTCTTTTCAGACTTAGAAGTCTGAACTCTGATTTAGTGAGATTGATTTTATACTTCAGAGTTATTTCAAGAGTACAAGTCTAAAGAGTCATTCTTCAGAATTTTACTTCAGAGTTATTTCCAGAGTATAAGTCTAAATAGTCACTCTTCAGAGTTAGTTCACCCGAACTCTGAAGTCTTCTTTTTCAGATGGAGCACCATGCAGAGCCTCTGCATAGTGCATGTAGAGCTTTTGGCTTGCCTATACAGAGCTCTGAAGTCTGAAGAGTTTTACTTCAGAGTTATTTCTAGAGAGTAAGTCTGAAGTCATTCTTCAAAGTTAACTCGCCCGAACTCTGAAGTCTGCTTTTTTCAGATTTAGCTCACCCGAACTCTAGAGTGTGATAACCAGATCCTGGTTATCACCTAAGGTAAATAATATGTGATTATCTGATTAAATGATTACATGATAGCATGATAAAATTTATATGTTTGATACATGCCGGTATGAGAAATTGTGCATTAATTATATATATATATATATATGAGCACATGCATGTTATGCATGCATGAAGTATGTATGCATGTATGTGTGTGCATGTGTGCATGAGTGGGTTTAAGCATGAGGTGGAAAGGGAAGGAGGCTGTTTAGCCGACCTTCCTTATTTGGAAGGTATAAAAAGGGGCTTAGCCTCTTCATTTGTTCTTCTTGCCATTTTGAGTAAAATTGAGTAATTTAAAGAGAAGAGTTGACCGGATTTCAAAAGAGGAATTTCAAGTATTTGGAGATTCAAGTTGATTTCAAGCGTTTTGTTTTAAAAAGCTTATTAAGGTGAGTGGTTTCTAAACTTTTGCATAATATTTATACTGGTTTTTAGTTGAATGTTGTTTATTATTTAGATTGAAACCATATCTTATGTTTAAAGTTTTATCCGGACAAAGAGTGACCAGATAAGTGTTAAACCGGACAAAGCTTGCCCGAATTGTTCTTAAATCGGACAAGCCTTGATCGGTGTACTGTCCGGATATTATTAAATCGGTCAAGGGTTGTGTGAAGTGTTGTTCGGACTTGTATCCGGACAAGTTGTTGAGATTATTCTAAGTCTTAAATCGATTAAGTTTTGATTGAGGTGTTGACCGGACTTGTATCCGGATAAAGTTGAAATATATTTTAAGTGTTAAATCGGGCAAAGCTTTGGATAAGGTATTGACCGGATTTGTTATCCGGACAAACTTGGAATTATTTCTATGTATTAAACCGGACAAAGTTTATACGATTTGTTAATCGGATTGTTGACCGGAGACGAAATCCGGTTAAGTTATAGTTGACCGGATTTGAAGTCCGGCTAAGTCAAAGTTGACCGGATTTGAAGTCCGGCTAAGTCAAAGTTGACCGGATTTGAAGTCCGGCTAAGTCAAAGTTAACCGGATTTGATGATAATTGTTAGTCCCGAAGGGTAAGGCAATAAGCAGAAAGTAATTGTAGAAGGGGGGGTTGAATACAATTACAMAGATTTTTTCAACTTTTTAATTCTTATTGATTTATATCAAGAATTAATACACACAGAA
>NC_037528.1:44881975-44926544 GCF_001531365.2 Cynara cardunculus var. scolymus
CACCACGAGCATCAAATCTAGTTATTTGCGCGATCTTAGCTACGGCTATAGGTCGCGGGCATAATTGCACATGTCGTTTGTCCTGCCTTCCCGCACCACGCCTTGTGTCATGTGCCAGTCGTTCCCTGGCCGCTTCTCGTCCGTTGTCCAACCAGGATTACGGGTATTAAACGAACAACAAAGTTCGGTTATACCTCTGTGGTCATTTTTCCGGAAAAGAAAATTTTTGAAGCAAAAATCCTAAAGAACCACATATCTAAAATAAAAACAAACATGAATCCAAAATCAAAACAAATATAGATCCAAAATTAAAATCATAAATCAAACCCAAATGAAACCCTAAAATGAAAAACTAAGGGGGTGTTCGGGATTGCTTATCTGAAATAACTTATGTTTTTCTACAAAAGCACTTATCAACTTATTATAAGTCAGAAGGGTTTAACTTCTTCAAAAACTCTTTATTACCGGTTTGGCACCGGTAAAAGTTGTTTATCCAAACACTCAAAAACGCTTATTACTGGTGTCACATCTTAATAAGTCAATAAGTTGTTTTTATAAGCAATCCCAAACACCCCTTAAGTTAAACACACAAAGCAAAACTCAAGTCAATGGAACCATCAAACCCTACGGCCTAAGAAGGTGAATTAAATCTTTGAACCCATATGGCCCAAGAATGTGGTAGCTAGGGGTTGTGGGCGAGAGAGGTGGTTTGGTTAGTCAAGGGTACAATGGTGGGTGACTGGACCAAATCTATCGAATGAAGCAACCCATCTCGGCGAAGTAGAACAATTGGGGGAGAAGAAGAAAAGGAGTAGGATGAGATGTAAATGGGAGAACCACGAGAAGGAAAATTGTTGTCACATTTTGCAGGTGGCCGGGGGGTGTTGGGCGGGCCGATGGTGCTTCAAATAAGACAGGGTATTAAAGGGGGTGGTGTCGCCGAAAAGATTTGAACCACGGGGATTTAAGAGTCACCATGAATAGGTAAGAGGATCATGTTGAGGATTTATAAATGGGTATCATGAGGGTTTATTTATATATATATATATATGTATATACATGTGTATGTGTATGTGTGTATCTATATATAAAATAAGGGACATTAAGGGAGAACTCAATATTTTGAGAGATCTATGAAGCTCCAAATTTAAACCACATATAAAAAATTGACACCATTAAAAAAAGATGCATACAAAAGATACACACTGTGATACATACAAATGATATACGCCGTGATACATACAAAAGATCAACATTGTTAAAAGGATATACACAATGAAAGAAGATATACACAAGATACATACAAGATGCACATTGTGATACACTCTGAGATGGGGCGTTCATCAGGTTTTCACTTCGGGAAAAACAGTGGGTTGCAAATCCAAGAAGGAGACATGACAGTAGTTATCGACATGGGTGCGATGAATTTGGCTGATCGAACAAAGTGGGAGAGATGAGAGTTGGTGGTCAAAATGGAGATTTGCAGATTTTGTAGTCGGAATAAATGGAGATGAGAGGGAGAGGATTTTTACAGATATAGATGCAAATGCAATCCATAATAAGATTTAATGAGTTGTCAAATTTTGAAAATTACTAACAGATCATTCTTTATTAATTAAGGCAATATAATTAATTACCCAAAATGATTGGTTTGTAATGGATCTCAAGTTATCATAAATTACTGAATTCTAATTTTATTAAACCCTTGTATAAATAATTATAAATTTATTTAATTTTAAGTAAAATAAATAATTATAAATTTATTTAATTTTAAGTAAAATAAATAAATTAAAAAAACCAAAATGCCCTTAAGGTTAATGGAATTTTTTAACAGAATTTGTCAAAAAGACCAAATTAGAAACCACACTGATCAAAAATGTAATTAGTTCAAAATATGGACGAGACTTGATATTGAGTAGCAACCACATGGCTCAAAAGTGTAATTTACTCTTAAAATTAACGAAATAAAGTAAAATTAATTAACAACCCATATTCTTATTATAGCCCAGCGTACATCATCATGGAATGGAATAATAGTCTTTATGGGGATTAACTTTAATTCTCTCAAAGGGTTTATAAATACGGAAGTCAGCTTGTGATGGATTCCTACGTACCTCTACCACTCATCACAACTCTTAGCTTGTGTTATGTAATCTATAAAGACCGTAGACCAATAGTAGCCATTTCTCTAGAACTCTCAAATTTCTCTCAGCATGCTCGATCTAAATATCTCTCAATCTAATGAATGAAAAGTCAAGCTTATCGTAAGATGGCTCGGCTACTTCAGCGTTGTAGTGTCTTGTACTCGAACATTGGCTTGGGACATTTTCTCTACCCATTCTTACCTTGAAGAAGCAGGGTTAGCTAAGCTCATAAAGATCCATTTACTGGCCCTGGCCATGGCCATAAAGACCTATATGAGATTGTAGCAAAGTCATGATGATATGCTCAGTTATTTCTTTTCTCTAAGACCCTACCTATATTTGGCATATAACATATAAAACCTACATCGAGTCCAAATCAAGTAACCAAGCCCATGAGGGGTTCTTGAAAATTTTGGTAAAGAAAATAGGAAATTTTAGTTACGATACATATTATGGTTTTCAACAGTTTTCAAACTTAAGTAAAAATAATGCTAAAATAAATAATTTGAATAAGAGATACAAAGACTAATACTTAGACTGGTTCACCCAACTTGGTTTCAACTTTTTTCAAGACCATGTTCCACTATAATTAATGTGTTCTTTATGGTACTACACCAAATCTTGTGGTTAAATGCAAATCTTAAATGTACGAGGATTAAATGTGTTTATTAATGTATATATGTATTTTCTGTATATGTGTAGGGGCCTAGATGTTATTTCGTATTCTTATTTAGGTATATATGTATTTTCCTTTTCCAGTANTAGGTATATATGTATTTTCCTTTTCCAGTATATGTAATTTCTATAATACGTTCAATTGATAGAGGTGACCAATATTGCTTGGCACTCATCTTCTCTAATACTCAATAGAACTTTGCTTCAACTATTCATCCTCACATGGTATCAGAGCATCAGGCTCTCGTTATCGTGATCATCGCTCGTCTATCAACATTTGAGAATACGTTTTCTGACGATTGAGGTAATTGAAACCTAACCCTAATTCCTTTGTCATCGTCCTCCTAATATAGACCTTCTCTGTCATCGTTCTTCTGGTTCAATCGAGTCTTCTTGAATTCCTAATCGATCCCTCTCCGAAAGTGTTTTCACGATCTTGAAAACCGAAAATTGTTACTTTCACGATTGTTTTGTTGCAAACCAAACTTCTACATCTATGGCAACTTCCTCAATAATTCAAAATCGACCTATCTCGGTGATATTAGATGGTTCAAACTATGTTTTATGGTGCCATCACATGACTATACACTTGAAGTCTCAAGGCTTATACAGTTTTGTAACTGGTGTCACACAAGTTCCAACTAAGGGAGCAAATGAAAAAGATACCGACTTTGCCAAACGGYCTGATGATTGGGACATTAAAAACGCTAAGATACTTGGATTTATTAATAGCTCTACTACTACARAAATTCATCAACARCTACTTGGGTACACTACTGCAAAAGAGGTATGGGATTTTCTTGCCAAAAGGTTCACAACTGCAGGTCTGTCTCATCAATATCAGTTATGGTCTGAATTTCAAAGGAAGCGCCAATTACCAGATCAAACTATCGGTTCATATGTTTCAGAGATGCAAGTTATCAGAGATCAGTTAAACTTTGGTACACCACAGATTTTTGACGACACCGCTGATCAATTCAGTGCCTATTTCAACCAACTACATCTCATTACACTTCTGATGGGACTGTCTGACAAATTTGAGCACATTAGAGCCTCTCTTCTACATCGGCATCCCTTTCCAATCTACAATGATGCCGTGTCAGAATTACTAAGTGAGGAAACAAGACTTCAGACTCGTTCCATGCCACCTACTGATGTTGTTCTTCATACCTCTACCAACAACTATCGAAACAAACACTCTAACTTCAAGCCTGAGAACAGGGGCCGGCTAAAGAGTGTACCTTTTGTCACTCTTCGTCTCATTCACTACTTGACTGCCCGATTCGGACCTGTCCATTCTGTAAGATCACTTATCCGAAGCACCATATATCAGATTGTTCAAAGAACCCCAGAAGGCTCAGCTTCTAACGACGTTATCCAAACTCCAAGCCAATGGTCGGGTCTATGAATTCTGAGATACCCAAGTCAGTTCCATCTCCTTCGATACCAGCTTCTCCAAATGTTGATCTGTTAGAGCTCATGCGTAAGAACCAAGAGATTATGGAACAATTAATGTCAAGTACTATGAGCACCAATGATACATCATCGGCCTCAGGTAATCTCTGGCTTTTTGACTCCGGGTGTTGTAATCACATGACACCCCGATCAGATATATTAATGGACAAACAACCATCCCAGATACTTCCAGCTGTGTCTACTGCTGATGGTACCAAACTACCAGTCTCCTCATCTGGAACAATATCTACTCTTTACTTATACATACCCAACATCTTACATGTTCCCAACTTATCTCTTAGCCCCATATCTATTAGCCAACTTGTTGATGCTGGTCTAATTGTTCTTTTCTATTCATCTGGTTGTGTTGTGCAGGACCCCAAGAGCAAGAAGATCCTTGGAGTAGGCCGTAAAGTGGGTCGGATGTTTGAGGCTATATACCTCAAGTTACCAGAGTCGTTCTCCAATTATGTTGCGTCTGTCTTTAGCTCGTCTTCCTTTGCCTTATGGCATGCTAGACTAGGTCATTTGTGTTCTGCAAAACTTCACTCACTTGTTTCTTCTGGATTGTTAGGGAATGTTAAATTTGAACCATTATCTTGTTCATCTTGTCAATTGGGGAAACATCATGCTTTACCATTTCATAATGATGTTACTTCTGTTTTTCCCTTTGATATTGTTCACTCTGATGTTTGGGGACCAGCACCAACCCCATCTATGGGTGGTGCTAGGTACTTTGTAATTTTTGTGGATGATCATACCCGTTTCACGTGGGTCTATCTTATGAAACATAGATCCGAACTTCCAACCATCTACATCAATTTTGCTCGTATGGTTCACACCCAGTTCTCTAAACGAATACAGATTTTTCGTGCTGATAATGCCATGGAATACAAGTCATCCTCTCTACAGTCCTTCCTACGTGATCAAGGTACTGTCTCTCAATATTCTTGTCCAGTCACTTCTCAACAGAATGGTCGTGCCGAACGTAAACATCGTCACATTCTAGACACAGTTCATACTTTGCTCATCTCTGCCAAAGTTCCCGAACACTTTTGGGGAGAAGTTGTATTCACTGCTGTTTACACCATCAATAGACATCCTACATCCATTCTTCGCAATAAATCTCCGTATGAGCAACTCTATGGCATCTCTCCAGCTTTTGATCTACTCAAAGTATGGGGTTGTGTTTGTTTCGTTCATCTTCAATCTCATGAGTACACTAAACTCGAATCTCGATCCCGCTTATGCTGTTTCTTGGGGTATGGCATCGAACATAAAGGTTACCGGTGTTGGGATCCCATTTCTAAGCGACTCCGTATCTCCCGTCATGTTACTTTCTGGGAACACAAAATGTTCTCTTCTATGTCTGAATTCCAGGTTACTTCTCCTCCTTCTTCCCCTTTCTTTACTGATGTGTCAATCCCGTTAGTTGATTCTTCCTTTGAGCCGTCTATACCTACCTCACATACACCTCCACCACAAAATCACACTCCATCTCCCGTTCCCGTTGATCCTGCTTCATCAGATGACACATCTCCTACGGTCGACTCTGAAGGTTATTCTAGTTCTGAGGGCTCTGATACTTCACCACCGCCTCCTCAACGAAGATCAGATCGGGTAAGACAACTTCCCTCTCATCTTCGTGATTTTCATTGTTATACCACTTTGTTGTCTCATCATGAACCCACCTCGTATAAGAAAGCATCAATTGACCCGTTATGGCAGGAAGCTATGAATGACGAAATTCAAGCATTAGATAAGGCCTAAACTTGGGAATTTGTTCCTCTTCCTCCAGGAAAATCTTTAGTTGGGTGCAAGTGGGTGTATAAGGTTAAAACCCACTCGGATGGCACAATTGATAGGTATAAGGCCCGACTAGTGGCAAAGGGGTTCAATCAGGAATATGGAATTGACTACGAAGAGACCTTTGCACCTGTTGCCCGAATCACCTCAATTCGCTCTCTTTTGGCTATTGCCTCAGCTAATAATTGGCAACTTAAGCAGATGGATGTTAAAAACGCTTTTCTCAATGGTGATTTATCTGAGGAAGTCTACATGCGACCTCCTCCTGGGATTTCTCATCCWCCTGGACATGTATGTCGTCTACGAAAAGCTTTATACGGTTTGAAACAAGCGCCTCGAGCTTGGTTTGAAAAATTCAGTTCCACTATTCAGTCATTGGGTTTCAAGTCTARTGACTATRATTCTGGTTTGTTCACTCGCACTACAGGTGTCGGTACTATTCTCCTTTTGCTTTATGTTGATGATATGATCATCACAGGGAGTGATAGTGTGGGTATCTCTGAGCTCAAACAGTCTCTTCAATCCAACTTTGAGATGAAGGATCTGGGTGATCTGCATTATTTTCTTGGTCTGGAAGTTATACGAGATTCATCGGGTATCTACTTATGCCAGTCCAAGTACACCTCYGATCTTCTTATGMGATCAGGCATTACTGATACTAAAGTCTCTTCTACACCCTTGGAACACAACCTACATCTCATCCCTGGTTCAAGTGCTCCACTTCGCGATCCCACTCTCTACCGCCAACTAGTGGGCTCTCTTGTCTACCTGACAGTTACCCGTCCCGATATTGCTTATGATGTTCACACTGTTAGCCAATTCATGGCTGCCCCATGTTCCGACCACTACGCAGCTGTTCTTCGCATCCTTAGGTGCCTTAAAGGTACTATGTTTCATGGCCTACACTTCTCCTCCAAATCATTACTTGTCCTTCAAGGTTACTCTGATGCTGATTGGGATGGGGATATGGCAAATCGTCGGTCAACCACTGGGTATTGTTTCTTCTTAGGCGATTCTCTTATTTCATGGCGCAGCAAAAAGCAGTCCTTGACTTCATGATCTAGCACCGAGTCTGAGTATCGTGCTCTTGCCGATACAACCCAGGAGCTTCTTTGGCTCCGTTGGTTACTGTTTGACATGGGAGCTCCTCAAGCCTCTTCGACAACACTTTGGTGTGATAATCGGAGTGCTATTCAGATCGCACACAATGATGTTTTTCATGAGCGAACGAAGCATATCGAAATCGATTGCCATTTTATTCGTCAACACCTTATGTGCAAGACGGTTTGTTTGCAATATATCTCCACTACGGATCAGCCTGCTGACATCTTCACCAAGTCACATCTTCCCCGACGGTTTCAAGACTTAGTTTCCAAACTCAAGTTGGTTCATCCTTCGCCATCTTGAGTTTGAGGGGGGATATTAATGTATATATGTATTTTCTGTATATGTGTAGGGGCCTAGATGTTATTTCGTATTCTTATTTAGGTATATATGTATTTTCCTTTTCCAGTANTAGGTATATATGTATTTTCCTTTTCCAGTATATGTAATTTCTATAATACGTTCAATTGATAGAGGTGACCAATATTGCTTGGCACTCATCTTCTCCAATACTCAATAGAACTTTGCTTCAACTATTCATCCTCACGGTGTTAAAACTTGAACCATTAGTATGTGAACTTTAGTACTTAAGTCAAGAGCAGAGGACAAATTAAACTTGTGAATGATACATTCAAACTAGAATGTCGGTGTCAAAGTTGGAAACAAGCAGTAAGAGAATGAATATCACAGAAATCGCATACCTCAATGGAGGAGAAACGTGTTAAAGAGTGAAATAAAGAGAAAAGAGTTGTGGGAGTTAAGTCGCAAGTGGAAAAGAAAGGCATAGGGAAACAGTGAAGTCAATAAGAAAATTTGATGAATCAAGGTAAGAATTCATGTTGTTGTCCTGCATTGATGTTTCTCCTGTGACTTGTGATGCATTTATATGTTTGTCAATTCAAATGAAAGCATATTTGATGCTTTAGAGTTGGAAAATGGTTTATAATGGATGTTTTATGCTTTGGGTTACGATTAGTAAATTACAGAAAGAATTTGGGCATGAATTTACGTAAATATGATTAGAAGTAAAGTATGGATGCTAGTATTCATAAAATGAAAAAAATGATGTTAAAATGGAAAAAACGAGGTTGTTATGAAGATTCAAGGTTCAGGAGACATACATGAACCTGAACCCCACTTCAAAGGGTCAGATACCCAGGTCAAATAGATGATAGAGGTCGTGAGGTCAAAGGTCATGCTCAAGGTTGTGAGTGATATCGAGTGTAAATTATTAATGCTTACATACTAGGTTTTGTACACCAGATCAAAGCGATGTACGCCAGATAACTCAACTTGTTGGTCGTACAGCAACACCTACACAAAGTGTTCATCGGTTGAAACCGATGGATTTAGGTGGATCCAATCTGATCCATTGGATGTTGGATTTTGTCACCCAATCCAATCCAAGTAATATTGGACATCCGATCCAATCTAATGCGATTGATGATTGGATCGGTTGGGTTCCATCCGTTTGGATATTATTAATATTGGTTATTTATTGGATTCATCTAATGTATTGATCCAATTATTAACTAATTAATGATATATTTTCTTAAGTTATTAAAATAACAATACATAAAAATATTAACAACAAAATAATATCGTAAAATGTTAATAATTATATATAATTATTATTGGATGGTAGTTGGATGATAATTGGATGGGGAATTGGATGGTCATCGGATTGGATCGGTTCAATTATATTTGATGATGGGCTACCATCCAAGAATCGACTAATCCAATTTAGATGTTGAAATTTTGGATCTGACTCGATCCATATACAATTGGATACTCGATTATGGTCGATCGATTCTAATTGAATCGATTGGTTTAAATTGAATCAAATAACTTTTTGCACACCTCTATTAGAAACTTATGTCTGTACGATATTATATATATGGATAACATCAGATAGAGTATTTGAATGGAAATACCTATTAGACGATGAACAATATGAGGAGATATGAGATACAATAATATCGATAAGAAAAAGAGAGAAGGAATTTGATTGAAGATCTCATTTCTGATATGCGATTGACAACAATCCTAACAACAGATGAAAACTAATCATCGACAATTTATACATACTAAGGTAATATGATGTATTGAGTAGTTACATATCCAAGGATGCTCGTGAAAGGCGATTTGACCCATTTTCTCATCCTGATAGTGAGAAATGGCATGACTGTCAGTTTTTTGCAGCATGTATATATGTGTGTGAATGAACACTCAAATAGAATATTATTGATATGCATTGATTATTCAAGACATAAAACATTTATTTCTTTACTTTTAGGTAGTTTATTTTCTTTTATCCCAATCTTGAGTTATTTTTATTACATTATTTTTCATTTGTTTATACATGGAGCTAAATTAATTGATTTGCTTGTCTTTACACCATTAGGGTAGCTAAATCTTTACTTGTATGTCTATTGTTCTGTGTTGCAGCATTCCTCCAACATTGGTCTTTATGATGCAACTTTTTGGAAGAGCTTTGTGAATGCAAGCATGGAAGACCATATCAATCAATTCCATGACAACATTTCTGATGATCAAGATGATGCCTCTCATGCACACACAAATGTGTAAAGTCAAGAGTGCACACGTGGTAGCAAGAAAAGGAAACACATGAATGATTCTATGCATGAGGTAATCAACAATGCAACATTTACGCTTGGTGACAAACTTATGAAAGCATCGACATCGTTGATGGAAGTTGAAATGCTCAAAAAACAAATCCATGATCGCCGATGAGATTGAGAAGTTTGGGACATTCTCAGAAACTGAAATGTTTTGTGCATTGCGAAAGATAACAAAGGACTCTATATCGGTGATCACTTTCTGGAGCTTGAAAGAAGAAATACGTGAAAACCGTGTCCGTTTCATGTTTGACCAATGATCAAATAATATCTTTTGATTATGTTAGATCAATGATCAATTGGTTGTAAAAACAATATTTTTTGGTTATGTTAGACCAATGATCGGTCTATATTGCTTGGACAATATTTTTGTTACATATTGCTTGGACAATATTTGTGTGTTACCTATTGCTTGGATACTATGTGTAAACACTTGTTGATAACAATATTTATATATGTGTATTTGATGTATCAACTTGAATGAATGGTTTGGTTTATGGTTGGTTAATTTTTTTTTCACGTTTTATGTTTATATATGATTCAATAAATGGTAAACATTTTTCCTCATTAAATGTTAATTTTATTGTTATATGTAACTAAAAAAAATTAAAAACATATCAAAAAAAGGGTATTTTTGTTTTTTTTATCATTCCATTCCAATTATGTTGCGAACCAAACAGACAGATTTTAATTCATTAGACAGATTAAATTTCATTCTTGTCGACCAAACACTTGATCAAACATGATAATATTATATTCAAATTCCTTTGACATATTATATTTCTTCAGAAATCATTCTACGAATCAAACGGTCCCTAATTCTTTTGACAGATTTCATTCCTTAAAAAATAAGAATGTCACGTTGGATGTCTCTGGAACATGAATATTAGATTATGTGAGTTTCTAGGATTTAATATTAAAATATGATTAAATATAAGTAACATTTATTTGTCTTTGTCATAGGGGCTGAAAGTGGATATTGCTTATAGTTGAAGGACTATTTGTGTGGTTTCTGGAAAGGGACTCTGCTTATCAGTTCCGAACAGATTTGAAGTAGCAGAGACTATTGGAAGCAAAACCGAGAGAGATGGACCGAGAATGGGGTTCGAAGCCTGGGAGCGGTGGCGCCGCCTCCGTCCAAAATGAGGCTATCGACCGCCGTGAGCGGTTGCGAAGGCTAGCTCTTGAGACTATTGATCTTGCCAAAGATCCCTATTTCATGCGCAATCATCTCGGAAGGTAAACCCTAGGATTTTTTAATGAATACAATGTGTATATTAGTATTTTTCGGATGAATGAACGTCTAGGGTCTTTATCTTGCAGCTATGAGTGTAAACTGTGCTTAACACTGCACAATAATGAAGGGAATTACTTGGCGCACACACAGGGGAAACGGCATCAGACTAATTTGGCTAAGAGAGCTGCTCGCGAGGCGAAAGATGCGCCTGCACAGCCTCAGCCTCATAAGCGTAAAGTTAATCTCCGCAAGACAGGTAATATCGTTTTGTTGCTAACTTGCTATATTTGGGTATGTTCTGTAATTGTAACTTTTCTCTCAGTTTTGAAGTTAAAAATTAACTCATGTGACTTTGTGACTTCGAGAATTGATAATGTTATGATTTTAGATCAAAACGATATTATACTCAATCATGACAAGGTTCATTTTGAAAACAAAAATCTAGAAACATCCATATCAATTTCAGTTCTGAAAAAAGGTTGCAACTTCAAAAGCTGCAAGTGGACTTTGTGATGGAGGGAACAATGCGTTCAACTTGCTAAATATTTTTAGTCTGAATTGTTAATTAAAAATTCAAGTTCCATATGCCCAAAAGTTTTGAATGAAGTGTTAGTGTTGCATGTTTTTTTTATCGTATTCACCCTTTTGAGAAAGAGGTCTAAGGGGGGATTTAAGTACGAGAGAGGGTGTACATGCACCCGCTCTATCGTGCCTACATAGTGGAAAAAGATTTTGGTGTCTTAGAGGTACATCCGCTTTAAATTGATGTTGCTCGTCTAATTAAACAAAAAGTGGTTGTTGCCTACTAGTAGAGAGTCTTTGCATGTGGTATTAAAGGTTACAAGTTTGAATCTCATTAGTGGTTTTTTAATTTTTGGCAACAGCAATAGAAAAGATGTAAAAAAAAGGAAAACCCCCCTTGTATAATGCAAAAAACCATTTGTTTGTCATTTTTAATGAAAAAATATTTTTATAATTAATTTTTGTTTTATTTACTATTATGCTAATTATTTTGTGCACCCGTTTGGATTTTTTCTGGATCCACCTCTGAAGAGTTTCCTGGTTTATTAGAGTGTGAAGATGACATGAAGTATCTTGACTTCACTATCACCACAAGAACTACACTTTATAGAAACTCCTAGGGTTATATCCTGGAGGGGAAAATATCGAAGTTCTTTTAAGTGGTTTCGGAAAAAGTAGTATTTGAATTAGTTGAATAAGGTGATATGAAAGTCCATGGTTTACCATCAGCACTGTTGGTTTTCTTATCTTCGAATTATTATTTTAGTGGTGAGCATGACAGTCTATTAGGTTTGTTGATTTTGGTTGGAACCTTCTTCTTGGAGTGTTCAGACTTGGGAGTAACTCATTCATTGTGGGCGGTCATGATACCTGTCTAACTCATGCATTGAAGATGTAGGTGATAATTCACAGTTCTGTTGACAGTAGACCTTAGGATTCAGGTGAGTGCAATATGGATGTAATTTTGCTCTCATCAATCAGATATGGAAATACCTTAGACCCAGATTGTTACATACTAGTAGACAAATTACTGTGTGCTTAAATTTAAGCATCTTTCACTTGGGTGGTTCTACGCCAATTGAAGTTTTTAAATGCTCGTCCTAGTGGAACCTAGCATGTTAAGGTTTTGTGGGATAGTGAACCACGAGAGCAACTAGTCAAAAAGAATATATGATGATAAAGAGGAAAGTCTTTTTGTCAGTATCAAAGAGAAGGCATTGCTATAAAATTGGTTGATATATGAGGTATGTTTCAGGAGTTGTATTGGAAAGAACAAGTATATTTATATATATGGTATGTTCAGGAGTTGTATTGGAAAGAAAAAATATAACTATAGTGCTCTTGAAAAATGCTTGTATTGTGAGGTTATAGTTTTAAACAGTCTTACCTTATCTAAAACATGGACCTTTTTTAAAAGAAGGTTATAGGTAATAAGTTAAACAATCTTTCTAGGACTTGGAATCTTTATTGGATTATTATTAGAACATGCTTTTCATATAAGTATATATATATATATATATATGTGTGTGTGTGTGTGTGTGTATATATATATATATATCAATGATTATGAGACTTTTATTTTGTTGGAGATATTGGTGGTGAAGTCATATTACAATATAGATGATTTAGTGACCTTTTAATGCTTAATCGCCCAGGCAGGGATTAAGTAGATGCTTAAGCAGGAACATAAGCAGTTTGTTTATGTTCAGGTGGGATATACTGGGTCGGGTCAGTTTGGTTTATAAGCAGTTTGTTTAGATGCATGAATATAATGATTTGTAAATTATGTAACTACATTGATACAATGACCTGGAAAAGATTGGAAAGATTTCCTCTATCTCTAGCAAAGCCAGTTAATAATGCAAGTTGAGTAATATTGATTGATCCCTGCTTAGTTTTCTGAAATGCTTATTTCAGTAGTTAGTTGCAAATCGAAACATTTAAGGATATTAATAACCAGACAGACGTGGGCATCACAAAAATCGTAGCAATGGTTGGATGCATAATGCCATGATTGCCGTCATAGCCACTTAAGCACCCTAACTGTGAAGCTTTAGAAAACTGGTCAGTTTACATTGACAAATCTTAAGCTAGAAAAATTGTATGCTCCAGAAATTAAAATTTCTATTCATTTACCAAGACAGGCTAATTTCAAACTTCTCTGTGGGAAATGTCTACTACTTGTTGCAGTTGCAACTGAAGTGACTGCTCGTTTAGCAATCATACAACTTGGTTAAGGTCAAGTTTTTTTTTTTCTTTCCCTTTTCTTTTTTGTGGACATGTTACACAGGATTCTTGTTTGGGTTCATCTTTTCATGTTGTGGTAGGCCATATGATTTCCTTTTATATTTGTAAATGGTTGTTTTTTACATTAAAATCAACAGAGAACCTGAGTTTTCTCTAGCACTTTTCTTTCTATATTGTAACCTAAAGTGGTCTAACATCAATTGTATGGTTGTGCAGTTAAGATTGGCCGGCCTGGCTACCGAGTGACAAAGCAGTTCGATCCGGAGACAAAGCAAAGATCTCTGCTATTCCAGGTATTTATTCTTTCCATTTATTGAACAGCATTTCTCTGTTTTCACAAACTAAAATGAGCTACTTACTGAATCAACTCCTGAGGAGTTGCTTTCCATGGGATTGTCAAACAGGGTGAACTTATATGAAAATGACAACGAATTTGCATAATTTAGAAGTAGTATCGCAGACTAGAACCATAGCAATTGACAAGAATTAGCAGATGTGTTAGTGTTGCTCTTTATATCCTATAGCAGTTAGAGTGTTGCTCTTTAATTATACCTGTAGCAGGTAGAATGTTGTTCTCAATAGAATGCATATTGTTTGTCATAAGTACACATTGATTTATTTTACTTAGGTCAATCAAATCAGGATTCAAGAGCATCGACGTTTGTTTATGGAAAAAATATCAAAAGAATACAAACTTGATTTTGTCACATTGGGGGACTTGGAAATACGATATGTGTCTGCCCAAGCATTGTGCTTGGTTCAATGTGAAACTGCTCATCATCCCATACGGATTAATTTATGTATATGAAAGAGGGAAAGGAATCACAACATGGAAGACCGTTGATTTGCTTATTAGCTGTTAATTGATATCTGTAGTAAGGTAAGAAGTATCAGAAACTTGATGCTCAAAGACAAGGCTTCCTAAAATGTAATTGGATAAAGATGAATTCTCAGTCTGATCCTCTAATTTATGAGGAACTCAATGGTCGAACCATGAATTTTTATCTCCATTTTTACATGGGAAGTTTGCTGTTATTACATATTCATCATGTTTATATCTTAATCTTGTAGTTTTTTCCTTGTTGATTTTAAATGAAAACCAACAGTATCATTATTATGGCCCCTTTCCACCATGGTCATGGTTATAGGTTGATTTGGGTTTGCTGTGTTTTATGCCCCAACTAGAATACAGGTCTTACTGCTGACACTTTTAGGTTGTAGAGATGCTTATTATAATGTAAACATGTAAATGACACATTCTCCATGGACTATCTAAATTGATGTATATGCTTTTCGTTATATCCATCTTGATGATCAGCAATCCTGCACATTTGCTGCTTATTTTTCTTATGTATTTATGTATTTAGCCATTTTGTTTCAATTGCAGATTGAATATCCTGAAATCGAAGATAATACAAAACCAAGACATCGATTTATGTCATCCTTTGAGCAGGTGTGACCAATTTTTACTTTGGTATGACTATGCGGATCTTTTAACATAAAGCCAATTTCCAATTTTCCATGTGCTAGGCCTTCGGATTTATTTTGCTCCAAGCAGTAACTTTTTTTGAAAAGTGGCTACCTGCATGTTGAGATCTGTCACAACCTTGTATTCAACCTGTTGTAGATGATGCCCTATATGTGTTGTTGGGTGTGGCTGTCTGTATGTTAGCTTCATAATATATGAATTGTTTTGAGTTTATCTGGTTTTTTGTAAGCTATGTGCAAAATATGATATCATTTGATAAATGTCCTCCGTCTCAATTTTAACGGTCATTTTGATGGCACTAGGATAAAGGAAAGTTTGTTTTGCCAGTTTTATCCCAACTAACTCATGCTCCTTTTCCTTGCCTCACTCATGTAGTTTCTTTTATAAGTCGTATTAAGGTCTTGTTATCGTCCCGTTAAGTACTGTCGAGGAGGTGTATTTATTGGTTTACTCTTGGCCCTTGAGCCCATCTTATGTGCTCATTTAGTGCTACTTAAAAACCTATCACTTTTCTGCACCTCCTGATTCTTGAAGGTATTAGATCTTAGGCTAGAAAATCTGAAGCCCTGGCCTCTCTTCAGAATACATGCCAACCATAATCTGATTGTCATGCATTCCACCAATTTTGGCTGCTTATGACAGGCTAATGTATTGCACGCATCCCTGCATATTGTTGAACTTAGGCAAACTTGTAAGAGAACTGTTCCAACCATCATGTCACTTCGTGACCACTACCCGACTTGATGATCATTTTCCATCATGTCCCTATGCTGTCCATTAGGGTTCATTTAGTATGTTGATTGGACGGGCCAGAGTGAGGCAGGTGGGTGATAGAATTGTGGAAGGTTTTAGGGTTTTGATTTGACATGGATAGTTTAGTAATTTACCAATCTTGTCTCATCTTCTGATATTTGTTCCACCTATTTGGATGGGACAAAAAGATGCATTTTTTGTCCCACTCAGTACTGTATGGTCTCCTGTTTAATGTCTTGCCAAACGTGAGACAACAAGTTTTTGTTCTGTTCTGTCATGTCCCACATACCAAACGCTTCCTTAATGAACTCATTATTCACCTTTGTTGTCCGATAGCGGTCACCAAATAACCTGTGATAAACACCCGTTCTTCACCTTCTATCCCATATGTTTTGCCTATCTGATTATGTTGTTATTGGTTAAGAACAAGTGGTCACGGGTTATTTTGTTCATGATCATGTTGTGGGCATGATTTCAAGTGGATATATTCCACCTGAATTGTTGCATTATCTAGGTACATGATGACATTTTGTATTACTTCTTTTTAACTATACTAGGGTAAAATTCGCATCATGGTAAATAGTTATGTTGAACAGAAGTTACCATTTATTTGTTGACAACCAAACAGGCTATATTATCATATAAAAGTTGACCAAAAGTTATAACAAGTAATAGCTCATTGTTATCCCTTCATCCAAGAGCATGGTGGTTGTCATTATTGTTAACTAATTTAAAACTAACTGTTTAATAAAATCAAGTGTCGGAGGATATATGTTTGCAATTACCATTATGCCCTTATAATAGTTGGCATGCTTTATCTTAAGCTTAGGCTGGAGAACTTATCTGTGTCATTTTAGTCATATGTGCTTCCATTTAACTTCTTGAAATTGTTGGTTTCACTTTCTTTAAAGTAAAGCTATAGTGGTGGCCTGTGCCACCATTAGATTTGTCTATCCTAGTGTAAAAAAAATACGACCTTCCACAGTGCTACCACTGTGATTCGTTTTGTTCTACCACCGGGCGTGATCATTGCCAGGAAAATGAGAGGCTACGGTAGAGTTTTTAATGGTTAACAATGGTGAAACACAAAAACCGTTAGTGTAAATCGTGTCACCATTGGAACTGATTTCTTCGTGTTTTGTGTTTGTATTTGGTAACTACAATTAATTATTTTATTTTATGTTAGGGTAATTATTTATTGTGCCATGAGAGGAAAATAATTTGGATCCTCCTCTTACACACCCTAATGAATCTTTCCTTTGTAATGGCAGAGGGTCCAATCTTTTGACAAAAGATACCAATATCTTCTGTTTGCAGCTGAACCATATGAAACTATAGGATTCAGGGTATTTCTATCCCATCTTGTAACCATACTGGTGGATATCAATTATCGGATGCCTGACTTTGCAATTTGTTTTGTAGGTTCCGAGTACCGAAATTGATAAATCTACTCCCAAGTTTTTCTCTCACTGGGATCCTGATTCCAAAATGTTTACGGTAATCTTTACTATATTATAATTTTTTTGGTAGAAACACTTAAAAAATAACTTATTAAGCATTAGATACGGCTTATTAATTCATAATCTTTAAAAATTCAAGTTTGCAAGTTACTGTTGCATATGTATATCTTCTTACAGCTCCATGTTTGAACTCCATAAAACTAACTAATTAAGTACATGATAAATGTTTAGCCTTAGTAATATGGGTAAACTGCTCGATTGTGATAACTAAAAATTAATTCACATCCTTATTTTTAAATCTAAAATATTTTAATTATAATAAAATTCTGAATTAAAATTATACCCAAAAATTAGAATTGTATAATATATCAGTATTTTTTTTTATTAACCTGGATATCCAACCTGCTATGCGAGCCGACTAATCCCAGGGCGACCAACTGCTTCGCAGATAGCCCGGAGTCACCGCATTTGAACCTCCGTGGCCACAAGGGGATTTTTATTCCTCCTTGGATTTGAACCTGGGATCTCCTGATACTTTTGACCTTTGGAGTCAAGCTCAAACCAATCAGGCACCGCCCTTGTCGTTATGATATCAGTATTTTCCTTTTGGGGGTTTTAACCGGGTCTCCAAATTAGCAAGAAATGTTGAAACCATCACTTGTAATTTCTGTTTTATTCAAACATAAACTTCGGATATCTTTTTTTGGTGAGAAGTTGGTAATAATTTTTCATTATTGGCTTGCAATGAATTTTTATCCTGCTTACACAATTAGCAATTCATTATGCTTTCCAGTTATCCTTTATACATATGTGTGTGTGTGTACCTTCCCTCTCTAACAAGGTCAAATGGAAATATTTTTAACTTTGAAATATCGTGAATTGTTTAGATTTTGTGGAGCTAAAAGATGATCTTGAGCTTGATTTCTCTTACGAGTGTTATTTGATGTTAATGTCGTATCTACGGTTTGACAGTTGCAATTATACTTCAAGACGAAGCCTCCAGAGACAAATAAACCTCCATCAGCTGCAGCAACTAATGGAACATCAGCTCCTGGTGTCCCTCCACCACCACCTCCACCCTCTGCTCCTATGGGAAATCCGCCAAGGGGTCCACCGCCTGGTTCTTTGCCGCCACCTCCGCCAATGGGAAATGGACCGAGGCCTATGCCACCTGGTGGCAACCTACCTGCACCACCTCCTCCTCCGGTTGGTGGTGGTATGCCAAACTTTACACCTAGGCCTCCAATGCCACCACCACCACAAGGGTTTCAAGGGCAGCAAATGCAGAATCACGGGCTTCACCCACTACCACCGCTGCCACCCCAGTAATCCATACTGCATAGAAATGTAACGGAACAAATAACCGAAGTTGCTGAGTCTGCAGAACAAGGTTTCTGGGCGAGTTCATGATCCATGACCCATAGGAAAGTAGGTTCCAAATTATCAATCATGGTTCCATTTTAAATGGGAAAAAGATGCGTTTACGAAAGGTGTCACTGTATTGTTTTGTCGAGCGAGTGCTCTTTGAAACTGGACTAATAAGTCATGGTAGATGGTTAATATTGCTGCTGCCTTTGTACAGAAGACTTGAGTTTGAGTCCTTACTTTTCAGCTTAACTTTTGGGTTTCTTATATAGTTTCGACAAGGAACCAATGAACAATTTTATGAATTATTTCTTAGGTGGTGTTTTGTTTTAAAAAAAAAGCTTTTATTTTACCACTTATGTCTGATTCGGTCAGACATAAGGTAATTCAGACCGTTTTTTTTCTTTTCTTTTTAGAGTCATTTATCCCTTATTTTCCTCTTAAAAATTAAGTGATAACCTAGCCACTTATTTTCTTCTTAAAAATTAAGTGATAACATAGCCACTTATTTTCCTCTTAATCCTGAAAACTATCTAGAGAACCGATTTTTACTTCATCATTCGCTCGATTTCACCCTCCATCGTCTCTGGTGGCTTCAAATCGACCACAATTAAATCCAAATCAAGAGGGTTTTCTTTCCTATGGGTTTTTGTCACTGTGTGTTTTCGTTCCTCTGCAAACCAGTAGTTGTGCACCTTTATCCTCGTGAATCAAGGTATTTTCGTCCCTGTAGTTTTCATCACAGTAATTTCATCATGATGGAGATTTGTTTCGATTTTAAAGGTGGATTTGAGCGCTGGATTTTAGAGGAGTGGTGGTGGACGATGGTTGGTGGTGGGATGAGGGTGGAGATTAAGGATGGAAGGCTTGATCGAGAGGAGAAGGAAGAATTAAAGGAATCTTGGGAACATAAACAGAAGTGAAATCAGAAATTATACATATTCATATGTTTTGTTGGTTACAAAAGCAAACTATTGATTCAGATTTCAGACTTCAGACATTTGTTAGTTTACAAAAACAAACAGTCTAACTGATTCAGATTTCAGACTTCAACACCACCTCTTAAAAACCAAAAGTGAAATCAAACTTCAGATTTCAACATCTCTTTTAAAAAAACAAACACCTATCTTAAATTTTATCTTCATCATATCTTATCAGTTAAGTTACCTTAAAAAATTGTGGTCTCTAAAAGTCAAATTGCCAGAAAAGTAATAGTAATTGCATGTAAATGAGTCTCCATGACGCCTCCATCCCATTTAATTGACGTGTCGCCATCAATGTCATCTCCATTTGAATTGTGCATAAATATGCATTCGTTTTTTAATACTTTTATTCGTTGTAAATCATATGAACGAAAATTGAAAAATTCTAACAAACCACAATAAGTGTCTGGACATGTTTGCGACTTTGTGTATACTTTTAACTAATCTCACAGGACATGAAGTTAACTGCCATGGAAACCTCTGACGATGAGGGGACTTAAACAATGACTGTTGAGGGGCAAATTCAAAATCTTATCAGATGAACTACCCAGAAATGTTAACATCCAATGTTAGTACGGTTTATCGAGGAAATTGGCTAAGCATATGGATAACGAGTGATGGTCAGGTACAAGAGTTTTCCATCCATCCGGTAGGCGTGCGTGCCCTTGTGAACAAACACGCACACCAACCCTATGTCAAATCCACCTATGTATTCAACATAACGGCATAATCAAGTAAGATTAATTAGAAAAATGAACTGTCAATCATGTGTGCATCGTCAAATTCGGTACCCCCATGATAGATGCCATAACACACCCTCGTTGAATATTACCGCCACGATGGTTTCAAAACCGTTTCCACCGAATAAAAACGACAACAAACTCAAATTTATGGAATTATTTTCACACGGGAAATACATATGTATAGTTACATATCATAAGAATAAAATTCACCTCTTAAAACCTTACCATTTCCCATCATGTTTACGCAATCAAATTGCGACACGTATATTGTACGTATAGCGGGTGGTTTCATCCCGGATTATACCATTGAATTTATATTATCGTCATCACTACAAGTACGGAAAAAGAAAACACCACCACATATAGGAATCGGATGCAGACCAATTTTAGTTTTTGCAACATATTTTGTATTATCAGATATGTTGTCAAACGAGATGCTATTCTTTTTATCCGACAAATTGTAAAACTCGATTATACAAGAGGATAGGATCTTTAGGCTGGGCACAAAAGCTGCATTGATTTGACTTCTTTGCTTCTGCTGTAAAATACTGAGCACAGCCTGTTGGTTGCCTCTCCATCGGGGAAATCAACCTCTTCCGATCCTCTTTAAGCAGGAAGTGCGATCTGAAGGCGAATCCATAGATTCTTCCAAACTGAGGCAATTTTCGCGAAGTTCACAGAAAAATTATTGTTAATTGCCCGCTTTTCCCGAGTGTGGGAAATCAAATTGCTCATACGTATTTTCGTCACAATTTAGTATAATCTCACATGAGAGCCATTTTTGTCATTTTTCTACTATTGTTTTAGTGTATAAATTGTTTAACCAAATATATAATTGTAATGACTTATGGCATTCTGGACAAAAATAACTTTTTGTGTCCCAAAATAAATGTTCACAATGAAAAAGGAACCGGTCTTAGAAAAGTAATATTATTATATTTTTTAATTAATTAAAGAAGAATGTTATGGAGAGTCAAATCTTGTAAACTGTGGGGTTATTTGGTTTGCGGAATTCAAAGGATTTCAAGCGAATTGGAATGATCAATTTCTTTGATTAAATTTCAATTCCTTTGTTTAGTTCACATATTGAAAATTTAGGTGAAATTATACAAATTAGTGAATTTATCTTTACTTGACATAAGTGAAGGAAATTGAATTCCATCATTTTTAATTCAATTTAGCGTGTCATTGTCAGGCCCCCACCTCCCCACCCTGTCACTTGTACCACCCCACCAGCATGTCACTATTGTTGTCGTCACAGCTACCACTTTACACCCACTCAACCCCACCTCCACCAACCATCATGCCACTATTGTCATCGTCACATATATCACTACCATGTGGGATAACCCCCATGCCATTATTATCGGCATTACAACCACCCCTTCTCCGTCACCACCCAACCGTGGGTAGCGAGGGCAGGGCAATGATGGGGGTGGCGGGGGCGAGGTACGCCAATGTTACCATTGTCCTCGTCGGCTATCACCCACCTCACATACCACCACCTCTGACTACCAATATCACCATGTCACTAATGTCGTCGTTTCAGTTGCCACCCACCCCTCCCCTGACAAAGACAGAGATTCCACTTCCTACCAACCCTTAAACGTGTAGTCAATTTTCATTTTTTTTTTCCTTCTAAAATCATCTACCCTCCCTTCACTGTTAGGTATATAACTTTAAATAAGATTTTCGTTAATTAACCCCATAACCTTCTCTCATACGCGTAAAGCCATTTTTCCTTTGGTAAATCAAGAGGTTATAGATTTAATAAAAAACCTAATTAAAGATCATATCCCTAAATGACTCTGATTGGAGATGAGCTTGGACCGCCATGGGACGAGGACGGGTTTGAAGTTGTGGTTCTGTTTTGAACGTAGGTAGGCGCATAATAGATGAACGATGGACGGCCACCGTTGATGCCATTCTTCGGGGGTGGGGGCGTTTGCGACTAGAAACATCAAGAATTTCGCTCGTCTTCAAATATTCAATTTACAAAGATGTAGGGTTTCAATGTAATTAAATAAAAACAGGAGCCAATTTTAGATCTTAAATTCCCACACTAGATTGGTGGTACAAAATCAGTTTCTCAAACCTTCCAATATCCCAACTACATTTAACCAGCAACACCAAAACTTTTGGCACCAAATGAGTTGATGCTCACATCAGAGTCGACGCCAAGCGAAGCAAAACGTAACTATCTCCGCTTGTACCTGTACCATATACAAGATTTATAATGTTACTATGTGAAGAACACCAGAAACAAAGAACAAACTGAACCAAGGGCCTGTAATCTATTGATAACATCTTGCCATCACGGTTAATCCCAGAGTGGTATACTTGCACAAACGGACTAAGGTTCTGAGGGTACTCCCGGGAACAGATCCATTGGAGACGGAGTGGGGCCCGTTTTAATACGGCAACCGCAGTAAGGGAGTTACAATCCCATTGGGCTCACTATGATCATGGGGCTTTTAAGTCAGCCATCAAACTGGCTGCCATGCACCTGATTTGCCTCTAACATGATGCTCTTGGGGTGGGGCAGGGTTGCCGATTACCAACCCTTTTGCACAAACTAGGTGGTGTAGATGAGAAGAGAGGAACCAGTTTGTGAGTGCCAATAAACTTCGCGAAGATCGAGGCTATAGTGGGTGCGGGCCAAGTTGAGCAAGCTTGGATTCCGCTCAGGTCATAAGTGCTCGGCCATTTAATAAGGAGCCAACTTCAATGTGACAAACTTGTCTGTCTCTCGTATGTGTTGTCTTCTCAGAAACAGTCAGTCTTTTGAGACAGGTAAGCTTTGCGTACATGTTACCCCCCCCCCCCCAAAAAAACCGGATTATTTAGCTAAATGACCTTAAGTTTTTTTTAAATGCATGGCCTTCTGACATATTTAAGAACGTCTTTGCCTAACACAAGAATGCCTCAAAATCTGTCACCCAAGGGGACCCTGCATTCGTCTGGAATATACCATGTCCTTTTTGTTTGTGTTTCGGTGCAAGATTGCATGAGTGGTGGTATGTTAAAGAAACCAGAATAAGTATAAAAGACTTGGTACCTTGATTTGCTCTTAAACGATGATGACTTCTTCCCACCTCCTTGGGCGCTTCTTTTTTGCTTCTTCTCGCTCATATCGCTCTGGAATAGTTCCTTCATCTCTTCTGGTCTTGATTTAGTTGAATGGGAAGGCTTCTTTGTTCTCTTCCCTGTTCTCACGGTCTTACCAGCATCAGCTGCCTTTTTAGCACCCTTTGCTGCTTTTGCACGCCGATAAGCCAGATCAACAAGAGAAATTCCAGATTTCTCTTTCTTGTTTCTAGTATCTCCCTGAAAATGGCATTTCGTAAATTCTTACTGCACCGAGTGATCAAATGGCTGTATGTGTTTCATCAACCACGATAACAAAACTAGAAATAGATTAGATTTTGCACATACCCCAGTTTCTGCTTCATCCTCCAGCATCTCTCTAGATGCTTCAAGCTTCCTTCTTTTCTTTCTAGGAAGATTTTTCTGCAAAAAAAAGTAATCATGAATTGTTGGTGTAATTCTGATTGCTTGGTTCTATTTCTTTATATATTCTATCGTGATTTCTTGTTTCATATTATAAAACCAGAGAGAGAAATATACACACCTCATGCTCTCGCTTTTTCTTTTCTTTCTTCTTACGCTCTTCAGCTTCTTCAGCACTCATGACCTGCTTTTTAGAACCTTTGCCGTTCTCCTGACATCCCGGTTGAAAAGATAAAGTACCAAGTCAAAACCAGATCAATCACATAAATACAAAATCCCTCCTATTTGAGACTAAATAGAGAATAAAGTGATATAAAGTTAAATCGAAAGAAATAGATTCATTTCCACAACGCTATAAAACTGTGACCAAAATTGAACTTGCTTAGAAGATATGAATATGTCGAATAAAACACAGATATAAAACTAAAAGAAAAATAAAAATAGCCTCCGGCTACGATATACAAAGTTAAAGAGTGGTAACTCTCAAGTCTCAAGAAATTATATTACCTTCCCAGCATTAGCGACAAGTTTTTTCTCCTTCTCTGTAACAAACCAAGTTCTCTTGGGACGAGAAAATATTTCATCTCTGTGTGTAATCATATTCTCTGCCTGCAAGTCACAAATACATGAACTCATTTAAAAACAAATCAACAATGTGAGAAAAGAGATAAATATGAAAGAGACTTCTCATTAAACATGTGTTTTTAGCTTTGCTTTATGTGTGTGTATATATATATATATATATATATATATATATTGATTACGGAAATACAATAAATGTTCCAGTAGTAAAAGAATAATGCAATTCACAGCCACATGCTACCACACATCTATTTTTCCAATTCTGGTAGGAAGATATTAAAATAGGTACCAGTTGTGTAAGTCTAGCAAAATAACAAATAAGTCCCACTATACTAACTGAATCTAGATGATAGACAGTATTTGAATACCTTATCGGCTTCCATTTCAGCCTTTCTTAGTGCCATTTCTTCCCTGAACCACCATATTAAAAAGTATTTATGTTATGAAGTAGAAATCAGAATCACAAGGATAAGTTCTAATGAAAGATGATATGAACCTCTCCTCTCTAAGAACTAATGCTACTTGATCCTCCATTTGCTCAATTATTTGACTCCATTTAGTTATTGATTGCTCAGCAACAATACGACTCTTCAGCTTTGAACCAGCTCTTTTTACCTGTGATGAAAGTACAGTCACACTAGAGGCAAAAGGCTGATTGTTGTATAAATGTACAGTCACACTTCTTAAAGAAGTTCACTGACAAGATTACAACACCAAAAGAAAACAAAAAAAAAAGGGAGAGAAGAAAGAAAGTGCAGGCAAGTCTTTCACAACCTGCCTACACCCAAATACACTAAACAGAAGCATCAAATTTCAAATTCACACCTCAAGATGAACAAGTTCTCATGCCAGATTCCAATATCCAACTGCAATGTGATTTTAACATTTTATAACTAAAGCCGCAGGGGGGGGGGTACTTTCTTGTGGCCACTTTCATCTTAACCACAAGATTCCTCAAATAAGACACACAAAAAAAGCTTATACCACAAACTACTTGGTGCAGCCAGAGAAATGAAACCCATCATAAGTTATAAGTGAGCCAACTGTAGGGCTGGACATATCAGTGATCCCACATCTACAGCCAGTTTTCTGTATATTCCAATCGACTGCGTACCCCATGCTATTATTTGCCTACCCCTACCTCTCCTGATGCCCTAGTCTTGATACTAATCTCCCCTTTCCAAGATTCTGAATTTGAGATAACAAAACCATCCAAAGGCTTCCTATTAGGTATGTAATTAGTATATTATATCACCACATATCTCAGGAAGTGCAACATTTCTTGTATTGCAGACAATTACTGAGCTCTCTCATATGTTTGAACTCCGCTCACTGCTTGTGGTGAATTGCATGCCTAGTTTCACTTTCAAACTAGTAACATAATCCCGTCTGAATTAGAGTTTGCAAGTATGGTAGCCAGAATCCCACAACTGTAAGTATGAGACTAGAGATTCGTTAACGATAACACGATCAAATTTTCGGTAGACTTATATAAGGGTAACCACAAAATACGGACTTCCAGAAAAAGGGAAGAAAATTAATGAACATCCTAACAAACCACTCAAAGGAAAAGACAGAAAATGAGAACCACAACATGTTAAGAATAGAAGTATACTCACAATGGCTTTCAGGAGGGACCGGTCATTATCGGTGACAAAAGTAACAGCATATCCTGCTCTACCAGCTCTAGCAGTCCGACCCACTCGATGAACATAACTATAAAAAACAATACAGATACAAGAATAATATAGGACAAGTATTTAGCAATCAAAGCCAGCATAAGTGTAAGAATCTTGTTATGTTGGGATCATTATTATCCTAAGGCAAATGCATACTACATCACATCGACGGGAGAACGTATAAAGAAATCATGTAGACTGCATAAACATGTCGGTAATAAACAGCAGCAATAAAGACAAACTTGCCTAGTAAGATCCCGTGGGCACTCATAGTTGATAACTGTTTGTACTCCAATAATATCAAGCCCCTGTTAACCATTAATCAGTTACGCATTCCCATTAGCACTATGTAGCATCCTTTCCATGATTTAAGCTCTTTTATGTGGCATACAAACCAACAGGCTGAAACTAACTGGAAGAGTGACAACTTACACGAGCAGCCACGTTAGTTGCTATCAAAAAATCCACTTCCTGCCTTCTGAATAGTTCCAAAGCCTGTACAGACAGCAAGGCTATTAAGGCATACAAACAACTACATTGCTTGTTCTATTTCCTACTTCCTTTTCTTTTACAGAGTATGACTTGGCAATCCATAACTTACATCTAGACGTTGAGCCTGGGTGAGATTTCCGTGAAGCTCAGCAGCTTTGAAGCCAGCTAAACCAAATAAAATCTTCAGCCTGTGTGCCGCTTGTTTTGTCCCACTATCATAGGGACAGGGACAGTAATACAAATTCAACAAATCAGGGCAAATACATTGCATAAAAGTACTACACAATTCTAAAGCAATTTCTACCATTCTTAACATAGCTCACCAGAAAATAATGTCCAACACATAAAACACCAGTATAACAAACAAGATTCACAGTTGAATTCGCTATTTAATCAGAATAGCAAGTAAGATAATTATATGTTCTATGTGATTCAGTAGCATAAACTGTGTGACTACTCCTTCCAATCATGGATGTCCCAACTAGTACCATACAAATGAGTAATGCAGGTTCAACTTGATTTCATAACTTTCAGCACACACAATCACAGCTCATTTAAGTACGTGAATACTGATAATGCATAACATCAAATGTATTTTGGACAGGTACAACACAGAATGATGAGTCCATCAGTTGGTAAGAACAAAACAAAATACGTAATATCAATGTTAATGCATCTAACAGGTGGAAGAAGACAATATGTAACGGATAAACAACAGTCAAAAACTATATGACATTTAGATGAACAAGATGATAATACTTTGATGGAGCAGGCAGGCCCAAATAGTTGCATCAAGTCAAAAACTACATGGGTCTGTTTGGTTGGATTTAATCAAGTGACAAAGGATTTCCTTTTGGATTTCCTTCTTGATCAATCACAACTGCAAGAAAAGCACTTCAAAGTGTTGATTAATCGCCAGAGATGGCTGAGGAGGCACCTCTTCTCCCGAAGTTACGGGGCGATTTTGGTTTATTATTAGGCATTTTAGGTCGTTCACCGGGGCTTCGGTCGCCGGCTCCCCTGTCATCAGGTCACCAACTTCCATATCGAACCATGAACGAAGAAAGGCATGAGATAAAATAGTGATTGCAGGCCCCAAGGAATGAAAACCAACCAAATGGAAGGAATCACATTCCTTGAAGAATATGGAATTCAAATGTGTTTTTTTAACTTCATCATAATGGCCCATTCCATTTTGTATTCTGTCGCTGCATACCAAACACTACGTAAGTGATGGCACATTTTATTGGAAAAAATATAGCTTAACATTATCACAAACAGTAACTGATATTCAAAATCAAAATCTTAGGCCAGAAGATAGAAAACTGTCACCCCACCAGGAAGCCAAACAGAGAAGTTTTCATCAAATTGGAATACAAGTTAAATAAGTGACGTTAAGTAATCTAAGGACTTTCTTCGCTTGGAGTCACTGTGGATTTATCCCCTTTAATGTTCTTCCAACACCACAACCCGAAGTATGAGGCCTACCCTCATAAACAGCATGATAGAGAAATACACCATGCTGGCATCTATGTATAGCTTTTAGAAAATTAAAATTAATTTGAAATGTTTCCATTTTCCCAACCATGACACATGCCCCTACACACATGAACAACATTGTAGAGAACTACATTATGATGGCCATTATGCAGAGCTGTCTTGCTGCCTTGAAAAGCTCCAATTTATCCAATCATGACAAGATTAAAATGATAAAGCCTGAAACACTACTGTTTTACAGTAATTTTTTTGTGTGGGTGCATGTGTGGTGGGAGGAGGTTCATGTGAATTGGCATACATATGAACCATTAATAGGCACTAAACACTTCACTAATGTCTACAGTTACCTGAATATAATCACTTTTGATGTAAATGTCTTAGAACACAACGCAAGGAGGACAGCCTCTTGATTTCCTTCCCGCATCCTCCGTATCCTAACAACCCTGTAAACAAAAAAGACGAAAAAAATTGGTAAATTTTCTCAGAAAATCTTCCTTCATATCCTGGTCACCAAAGAATGGGACAAGGGCCATTGCTCGAACATTAATCAATCAGGGAAGCTATATGAGGAATTGATGTTGGACAAACTTGTGAAGAGCTTTTACAAATGCAATCAACAGCTGCATATCATTATGTAACTGTTATCTAACAGAATATTCTCCTAAAAGCCACGTGATTACAGTTCTGATAATGCCAAGTAAAAAATAAAAAATTTGTAGGCAGCCATCTAAGTTTGAGATCAGATAGAGCAGTATGTCTCAAAAGTTTGATTATCAGTTCCCAAAAAGGTTATTGCACATACTCCTCTGTTAAGGTCGATGGGCGCTTTGTAGTTGGATCAGCAGAAAGACGCAAGGGTTTGTTCAGCAATAGTTTGATAAGCTCGTCAACTTGCTCGGTCATAGTAGCTGAAAACAGCATAGTCTGTCTACGCTTGGGACAAAGTCTCACCTGCAATGAGAACCAAAAAGAGTGAGAAAACATCATAATTTTACAACGTTCTCTACATGTAGTGATATTGTAAAATCATCACCCGACAACCCAACATATCAACATACATTGATAAAAATATCCGGATCATCCTGAGCACCAAAAAACTCATATGAAGGGAACACGAAGCTCTGAGTAGAAGGAACAGAAGAAAGAAGGGGAACACAGATGCTAAATTCATGGCGCACCAGGACTAGATAGCATAAAGAAGGCCTCTTAGCATAACATTCTACCTGTAAATTCCAAGGGAACACTGCTGAAGGCAATTAATTCCAGTACTATTCCCCTGCCCAATATTCTCCATTGAGAAACTACCAAATGCATCAAATGAAACGAGGACTAGGAGTAGCCAAAGAATGATACAATTTCATTTCAAGTACATATGACTGACTGTGCTATTCACTGTTGTTCAATGGTCAACTAGGCTTCACATAAATTTTCCAAGTCTCAAGCTCGACTCTTCTATGAACCTTTGGAATGGGACTTGCAAAGCTAAGGCCAACAGAAAATATATCAATCATCACTCAGAATTACGTGATGGTTAATTGAATAAAAACTATTGTCAATCACTTAACTAGGGGGAGAGGATACAGGGTATCTTATTCATTTAATTGCACGAACGGGTGTTGTATCTCTTTGATAAAATCTTGTGTTCAATTAGAGTAAGGTATTTCTTTTCTAACGCTGGGGATGAGTATCGGGCAATGGTGTGTACAGCATGTGAATTGACAATGGTGAGACGGTAGGTACAGCATTACAGGAGTGGAAGATTCTATGTCTTGTTATAGAGGTGTATTTGTGATAATGTGGTAGCTATCACATCTCCACGATTCGTATGCTTTATCAGCCTACAAAACAGATTGATGTTGAACTACCACTTTTGTTCTCGAAGGGATTGGTGCTTCTTACGAACCTCTTTCTATTGAACCAGTATGTGCGCTCCTGAAGATCAAGTGATTAATCTTTTGCCTAAGCCCCTTCAAATGCCATGAATCGATCCTAAATATGGCAAGTCTGGTATGTTTAATACACAATTATACATGCTCCAGCTTCCAAAGTGTAACAATTAAGAAATTATACCATGTTTTTTTTGTATTTTAAGCCATTATTGAAGTTACTCTTCATCGAGCACATTGGCCACTTCCATATTATTAATGCAACTCTTGTTCAGCAAAAGACGTGTGTTTTTTGTTAATTTCCTGTACAGGTGGAGTCCTATTCATGTTGAGTTGGGCATTCAAGAGGTGCAACTGACATCTCTTAATCTTTCCTGTTAGTGTCTTGTCCTGCATAATCAGTTTACTGAACCACTTTTCCTGTGCCCGAAAACAGAAAAGAAGCTATCTCTTTCTCTCTAGATCTGAATCTATGACAATTTGAGAAACAAAGGCTTTCTAAGAGATCAAACTCTGGAAAAGCTTAATGTGGTGGATTTCACCTGGATAGTTAGATTGCAAATGCATACATGGATCAGGGTATACCGTATGTCTACTTGTTATTAAAAACAAATACAAAAAGTTCTTTGAGGTCATAGTTTATGTCTAATGCAGCAGGTGAGGAAGCATGATGATTATAATAATTTTAATCGACATAGAAAAGAAGTGACATATGTGAAACCTAACACTTCAATGGTTAAAAATGATAGTTAAATAAACTAAAAACTGTTCCATACACTCATGAGTTCCACTGTGAAACCAAATCACAATAGACAAGTAAGAGCACCCACATGGGGCTTGCAAATGGATTGCAAAAGCAATTGCAAAAATGCAATTTTGTGCCACATAGGATTTTACTTGCAAAATTTGCAAGTCAATTTGCAAGCCACATGGCCCACTCACTTCTCTCCAATTTTATTTTTTTCTTTTAATTATTTAAATAAACTATTTTTATACAAAACAATTAATTTTATAAATTAATAATGTTAATATATTTTTAATTACATTAATTATATAATAAATTAAATTATTTTAAACATTAAATTTGATAATTATATAAAATTATATCATATTATATCATATATTAATTGTTTTAATTAACATTGAATTAAAATAAAACATGTTATTAATTAAAAAAATAATTAGAATGTATATATAAATAATTTATAAAATAGTTAATAAATGTTGTAGTGGGAACCACTTTTGAAAGTGTAGGTGACGTGGTACAGTTGAAAGTGTTGTAGATGAATTGCAGGTGTGTGGAAGATAATTGCAAAAGCTGATGTGGCACAATTGAAAGTGTAAATGGATTGCAAGGATGTGGATGGTCTAACAGCATCCTTTTAAAGTACTATCTATAAGAAATACAAAAAAAGATGAGCAGGCTCCTTATGTGCCTACTCTTGATCTTCTAGGGCACTTTAAATGACACTTGCAAGGGTATACCAGATATCCAGAAGTTAAAGATCACGAATCAAAAACAATAAACTTCAAGAATTTAGCATTACCAGCTCACGAATCTCGGCGTCAAATCCAAGCTCAAGAAGACGATCTGCTTCGTCAAGGATTAGAACAGCAAGATCATCCAAATCCACAGACATAGAATTTCGTAAATGATCTATCATACGTCCAGGTGTGGCCACAACAATATCTGGCAAGGATCTCAATGCTGCTTCTTGCACCTGACATGCATTTAGGATCATTTTTTTTAGAACATAATTTAAAATTCAAGGCAATAAAAAATTCAGAATCACCACGTTTTAAAAGGTGATTGACTACTGTTCCTGTTTTGATGTAAGAAATGTATTATTCATTTGTTTCAGTACTAGATGTTGGTTTTGCTCCTCTGTTTTCTAGCCAAATAATCAAATTATTCCCTCATGGAATCATTAATAGCATGCTGCACATACATGAACTAACTGCAGTAAATAAGGTTCACGAAATGCAAATGCTGATAGGGCTGCCAATGGATATTCAAAAATCCAAATACCGTTCACATGTATATTCATTTATATGGATATTATCCATATCCTCTTAAAGCAAATGGGATTTGTAATCAACAGAATATATCCAAATTGTAAATGGAGCCAAAATATGGTAATCATACATTCAATCCCTTCAACATCTAAACATTGTTGGATGTATCTGTTTACATATTTGATTATCTTGTACCCATATTTGATCATTATGTGTTGTTTTTGATAACTTATTTTAGCATGGTTTGGTTTTCAGTGAAATATTTGATTTCTTTTCTACTGTCAATAGCAATCATCTTCTATTGTATATTTTAGCAATCTCCAAGAAAACTTGAACAAAAGAATACTGATACTCAGATGCTGAATGCACGTTTGAGTTTGGATACTGTAATGATGTGGGTTATCAAACTGATCTGAAAATACGAGATGGTGAACAGACCTTAGTTGAGAGCCCACCAAGAACAAGGCAACATCTGATGTCCGTAATAAATTGTGCAAGTTTTCCAATCATGCTATGAATCCTGTATAGCCAAGTCAAAACACAATTTTACAAAAATCAATTGCAACGTCAAACAAGGAAGTGGGCAAAGCTTACACGACTTAAATAAAGAAGATATTAGACGCTAGTTATACTGCTCCATAACTCCAAGTAACAAAATAGCATAAATGAAAGCCTTATAGTTAGTCCTAATACATGCAATTGTCTTTGACTAAATCATATATACAAAATTACGCTCTACTCCAGCAATCAGCATTATGAGAACTTAAAAGATCACAACAAAATCAAAGTGGCCTCAGAGTTTCCAAGCATCTCACGAGCATTACATTTACCAATGCTTAAAATCTATTGCCCACTGTGCAAATATTGAAAACTACTCATTATATGCATCACTTGCCATACAATTTCTACCTATTACAAGTATCATAAGTAATCCATGAAAATACCTACCCAGACTCTTAAGGGTTATAATATAAAAGTATACACTAGATCAGTTGTAAATCATCCTAACAGAATCATACACCTTTGAATATCAAATATATAAACTTCTCCACCTGACAAGATCAGTTGAGAAAAAACTGAAATATTATTGAATAAATAAGGATTAACAATCTGAGTCACGCCATGTTAATCTAGGTGACAGAACCTAAATGGGATGTGTGCTCAGTACAACCAACTATGATAAGGGAGCATGTAACTGAATTGACAGGAATGGACAAAAGAGTGAGGAAAAACTAGCAAGTTAAAAACTTATTTTTCTATCCTTGTAAAATATTGCAGGTACCAAAAAACTAGCAACTCAAAAACTTTGCTTCCATATAACAAGTACGCTGATCAACATGCATGACACAGTAATGTTATCCTTAAAAAATATGGTAGAAAAGACAGGGCCCTCTAGAGGCATGGAAAATCATAATCATGGGAAGAATCCAATACACAGTTCAAAATATTAGTATGTCACCATCATCAAATGGATCATCAAACATCAAAGACAAACAACATGAGCTGAAAACATGAACACTTACTGAACCGCCAACTCTCTTGTAGGAGTAAGGATGAGGACCCTTATTGCAGGTCTATGTTTTGGACGAAACAATAATCTCTCTAGTGTCGGCAAGGCAAAGGCAGCTGTCTGCAAAGTTTGAACCCAAAGTATTACTCAGCTTTAATTAAGACACATCTTTAAATATTCAATAATATTTACTTATATAGATATTCTAATAATTTGCGAACTATTCACTTGACAAAATGAAGTGAGCTCTATTTATGCATAAACAATAATTTTATATCAGCAGCATCAATTATATGACAAATTATTAGACCATGATGATAGATCCGCAACATACCTTCCCAGAGCCTGTAACTGCACTACCACATATGTCACGTCCAGTCAGCGCCAATGGTATACATGCTGCCTAGATTTTAAACCTCAAAATTTAACATATGGCATATGAAAAGAACATGAAACATTTAAATGCTACCTAAGGTGGCAGTGAATGATCATAACCTGAATAGGTGTTGGCTTGGTGTATCCTAAGGCTTCGCAAGCTCGAAGCAATGGCCTGGAAAGGTGGAGATCCATGAAGGAATTAGCATGAAAGGAAACACCATCTGCCTTTGCAAAGAACTGCTTACTGTCCCCACCGCCTGCTGTAGGAGTAACCTCATCGTCTTCTTCCGGCTTAAAATCTTCCTAAAAATTGCAGTCAATTAGTTTAATATTGTGCCTTCTAGCATTACCATTTCCTAAAACAAGTTCAAGCCTTATCACAAGACATCTAGAGCACAATAATTTGACAAGATATTATGATGATACAGACCTCCAAACACACCACCGCCACCCAAAAACAGAACCCACATAATTTGGTTGATTTAATAAATGTTGGGAATTCATCCTCATGGTTACTTGAAGAACAAGCTCTTAGTCTCATCAATTTAACACAACTGATGTACAAACTAGTCGGTCTCACTCCCTAGCAGCTTCCTTAAGCATGAAAAAACGAGCTTACAGTTACATCCATCCCTCACCATGTCCTTCACTCGCTAACAGCTTATTCCTTTGAGAGCTACATGCTTGAATGTGGTGTGAAAATTTACTAATTACTGGTATCCATTTGGAATAATTCCCAAAAATTTACTTTCTCCAAAACAATAAACATTGGTTTCCTACAAATAAAAGGGTGTAGAAGGCCTCATTGCCATAAGAAATATCTTGCTCTAAGGTCACGGCTTTTTAAATATCTTTATAAGATACGAGAGCGCTACTATAGCTCCTCATGCAAAAGAGGCCTGTACTTGGAAGCTTAGTAATTATCATTGTCCCTCATAATTGTTTCTAACTTCCTGTTTTGTATTAGTAAATATTATAAAGTATTTAGAAACCCAAAATCATAGAAATTGTACCCTAAGCATTATCCAGCCATGTGTAACATGCTTGAGCATGCAGTGCAAAGCAAGTGTAGTTTTACTCCTTTCCAATACTTTACGAATAAATTTTACTCAGGGACACAATGTTATCTCTTTCATATTTTAATAAAATACACTTGTGTTGCCTTCCAAAAAAAATACAGTGGTGTTAGACACTACTTGTTAAGCGTCAATGTGCTGAGTGAGTGAACTGTAGGCTATTCGGTATGTGTTATTTTACACATTTTTATCCTTGTAGAAAGAATTAGATAAGAGCCACAAAAAATATCAACTTTCTCATATTTCCACAATAAATCCAATATTCAATAGCTTTGGAGTCAGAAGCATATAAATATGCTGCCCCAAGAAAATGAACAGCATTTTGATCCTTGATGCCAATTCTAACACCTCGCAAATTACTAATTCTATGTGGTTTGACTGAAAACTTAATACCAGGGAATTTTGTTCACAGTAATTGTTATTATTTAGTTTAATGCTGTTAGCACTTTTTCTCAAAAATAAAATACGACATATCTATTTCTAGCTCTTGTTATAACTCATTATGTAAATAATACTACTTACTTGCCGGTCTGGTTCAGAATCAGTAGAGCCATCTTCATCAACCTCGTCTTTTTCTTGTATTAAATCCGCATGACTACGTTGTTGGATGATTTTCGAGATTTTATCATCGATAGAAGTGGTGCTTCGACGAGCATGTTCCTCCGCAACTGATTCAGTATATGAAGAAAAGTCCCATGGAGATTGTGTTTTTTTATGATTTTTTCCTTTTTCTTCAACATCGCTGTTTTCTTCTTCATCATCCGCGCCACTATTAACATCTTCATAGTCAATTTCTTCATCGCTTGGAGGTTCAAATGCAAACTCTGAATCCACCATCGTTACGTTTGTATACAGCGTTGTATCCTGGATTCGCGATGTCTACGTCATATTAGTACAACTAATAAGGTATCAATTAAAACCAAATTACATCTGGACTACAATGAATGAATGGAACAAACATAAACATCTACTTGAATCAGACAACATGAAGATTAAACAGTATAATTTAATTTCAACCAGTTGCAAACACCCACTTCAAGCTGAAACCAACCATATAAATATGGAAAAGCACCTTCAACATGACATGTTCCATTTTCCAGAACAACATTCAAACTGAAACCAACCATATAATGATCACAGATTGCACAAACATCCCAAGTTTAAAGTCCCAACTAGAAAGCAGAAGCATATCAACATGACAAAAGCACTCAATAATTATCACTTTCAAAAAAATATCCAAGTTTCACACTTTCAAACAAATCAAAAGGTTTAAGTCATATAAGAAAGCAGAAAGCATTTCAACATTACAGAAGTTAACTATTTGAAATATCCGACTCAAATATCCAACCATAACAGAAGCTGAGAAGCAGATTTCAACGCTTTCAATTACCCATTTTGCTATTTTACTGAAACTGAACCCTAATACTATAGACTAACCCTATAATATCGACTTACCGAGTCTGAGAGATGAAGCCGTGAGCAGAGCAGCAACAGCACAACACGAGAGAGCAGGGCCAAAGCAGGCCGCCGGTGAGCAGAGCAGGGGGCAAACGACAGCAGCACAAGAGGAGGAGCTCGTCGGAGAGTCGAATCAAGTGGGAATTAGCAAGGAGGAAAGCCAAAACACCAATCCAAGAAGAGACTGCAAAGGGTTTCAGGGGTTTAGGTTTCAACTTCTGCCGCGGCATACTTTACGTAATTAAATAATAAATATTTGAGTAAACTACAATTTTAGTCCCTGTGGTTTGTAAAAGATTGCGATTTTCATCCTTCAAGTTTGTAATTTGTTGCTAATTTCGTCCCTATTGTTTTTATCTATCGTTATTTTCGTTCTTAAGAATAAATCTATTTAGTGCTAGAGACGAAAACAATAATAAATTATAAACTACAGGAATCATAAATAAATAAATAATGGTGAGTTGACAACGAGCAAAATTTCGACCAGATTGAAAGTGTAATTTCACAATTATAAGGATGAAAATCGTAATTTTTCTCAAACCAAATGGAAAGTCAAAAAAATTTAAAAATAGTCAAAAATTTTGGAGAATGTTTGATAGGGTATCTAAGGGTTGTTCGGTAGGAGTTTAATGGGCTATATGTCTATATAAAGTATATGACTTATTCGCACAGCCATATCCAGTCGTTCAGTATGGACTTATTCGGCCAGTCATGGGCTGAATCACTCCGCTAGGGGTATAAATGATGTGAGTCGAGCTCGAGTATCGATATACTCGACTCGAACTCGAAACTCAATTTTCAAGCTTGAATTCCTCGAAAACTCGCGAATAATAAAAATCAAAGCTCGACTTGAACTCGAATCAAATTTGAACTAAACTCAAATCAAGTTCGAACTGCAACTCGAATCAAACTCGAACTAAGTTCACCCATTGAAATTTATAAAATTTTAGGGTTTTTCTTTTATAAAATTTAACACTTAACGGTGTTCTCTTAGTTTTTACAAAATTAAAGAGATCAACTTCAAACTTAATCATCAAAAAAACAAAATTATAAATTTCATTCATCTCTCTCTTTTTTTATAACATTTTTTCTCTCTTCCTTTCCCGTCTCTCTTCCAATGTGAGAGAATTTCACTAACTTTTTTTATAGTTTTTCTTTGTTTTTTTTAATTATGATTTTTAATAAAAAAAAATGATTAATTTTTATAATAAAAAAATGCATAATTTTGTTTAAATAATTAAAAATATAAGACATTTTTATTATTTATAGGTTACAAATTTTATCATAAAAATTGATTATGTTTTAAAACTAATTACATATAAAACAATCGAGTTCTCACGAGCTTTTTGAGTCTAGTATTGGGTAGCTCAACTCGACTCGACTCGTTAATATGTTGAGTCGAGCCCGAGTTCGAGCCGAGCCCATTCGAGTCGAGTTTTGACCAAGTCGATCTCAAGTAGTTCGCGAGTTGTCTTGTATTGTTTACACCTCTACACTCAGCTACAAAAATGATGTCCTTTGTCTTACGTCAAACAATACATGAAGTAACTCCTGGTGTAGCAGTAAAAACAAGAGAAATGAATGAATTAGTAGAGAGAGAAAACTCAAGGAGATCTGGTTATTTTAAATTTTATAATAAAATAGTATTTTAATGTTGTAATCATATATCGTTAAATTTGTATCATCATATATTCATGTTAGATCAAATTGTTTTTATTTTAAAAAACTTTTATATTGATATTTCTTTAATTATTCAAAGTCAAATATTCAAACTTTTTATCAAACAAATGTTTTAATAGTGTTTCATATAGACTAGAGATAAAATTGTCATTGTTTACATTTAGATTGTTTATTATCGATCATATAAACAACTTTGTCAATACAAACAGCTTTATCCGTACAGATCTTAATAAAAAACGAACCGAACAACCCCCTAAAGCTTACCAAGTTAACACAAACGTACCACTTATACCCACCTAAAAACCTTTTTAATACATGAATAACGTATTATTTTTTAAAAAATGAAGAAAAAGAAAACCTTCTCTAAAGGACCGTCTACCAAATGCTTAACCGGGTAAGCGTTTACCAAATCATATTACCTTTCCGGATGAATATGACAAGGATCAAGAATCTTATCCGTTAAGACCTAAGGCAAGAACCGAGTGTCTTACCTTATAAGTGTGGGTGACCATTCTTACCACGATTAACGCTTGCCAAGATTAATTGTTATATACGATATTATTTTGATGGACTAAAATCTTACCTGATAAGTAATAGATAGTCTTGAATTTTACCAGTAAACATTTATCCGGATAATCGTTTAGTGAACGGCCTCGGATAAATAGATAGATGATCGAGATGAGTTTCTTTTTTAGTGATTCCGGTACCCGTTTACGCCCGATCTATGTTTAATTCATTGGTTTTGTGGATTAAAATCGAGTATTGCCTCATCGAATACAGGCCCTTCTTCTTCGTATCATAGCTTTGAACCATCAAACAGACGAAAGAGGTTTATTTGTCGATTTATCTAAGTATAAATTCGGAAAAGCGAATAATCAAAACAAAACATATAGTTCGAGGATTCTAACGAGCGTATGGTTGTAGGACGTTTTTCTAAGCTACGGAATCGGGGAACTAAGGCCCTCTTGTGAAGACAAAGGCCGAAGATTATGGTGTCGTCTAGAAGAAGGGAATCGTTTGAATGACGGCCGCTTGTTTAGACGATAAAGCGTTCTTTTTGCATACATAGACCGGAAAAACGGCGATGCTCTTTCCTTGGACTTGAGAACGATGAAGAAAATGACGCGATACGCGACAAGAATGGCGAATATGGCAAATAAGTCCCACCATTTCGAGTGATTCAACGGTAACCGGTACATTTTCGTGATCACTTCTGCTCCGGTCATTTTTGGGTCGCTCGGTGTTAGTCCGTCGAACACCAACCCTAACATGTCATTCTTGTATGCTCCCTGCATTTTCAATCAGATAATAAGATACAAGATTATAAAAGGGTCATTGGTATAGCGGTATCCGGGTTGTCGGTAAAACCCAACCTCCCGAGACACCAAAGGTTAAAACCTCGTCAAACGTGAGAAGTCTGTATGCATAAATGCTATATATGAATATTATATACTTCCACTAAAACAAAATAGGATTTATAGATTTGTTGTAGTGTTGAAAAGCGTTTGAAAGCATAAATTCAATTCGATTCGCTTTACCTGTAGCGACCATGATCCATAGTTTATATACGACACCGGATAGCGCCAAAATGGCTTTGGAAGATCGGGTAATTGGCGAAAGAAACCCGAAGTCATCATCATGATTCCCTGTAACAAATGTATGTTGTTAGTCTTACGGTACGAATATTTTGACGCTAATTTGATGATCTCGTTTTTCGGTTCTTACGATGATTCCGGCCCCGGTAACGATCCCCATCAAGAAATTGGGAACTAGCGATGCGACAACCATCATACAACTCTCGACCACTGCGATTGAGGCAAAGAGATTAAGACAATAGTAAACATATCGAGAGAAGCTGTGCCGGAATTTGACCATATTCCATGTGATAGTCCCGGTGACTAACGAAATTGCAAGCATAAACGGCAACGATGAAAGGAAGTTCGACAGTATAAACACTGCAACCCCGTAGTAGCCGTTGAGCCTTTCTCGAGTAAAAATCTGCAAGCAACAATGCAAATAACCAATTAAACAGATAGTCACACTTTAGACATTTGGTGAGGCTTGAACCCTTGACCTCCACGGAAGTTAGAATTTACCCGTAACCTAGATACCATTGAACCACTGAACTTTTGGGGAAAATTTTGATTATAAGACTTGGGAATGTACCTTCATATCTTCGATGAAAGACGGGAAGCTTCCGATGGACATGAAAACCATAAAACCGGTTATGAAACCACCGCAAGCACCACGTGCTAGGATGGCGGTGTACCCTGTACCAACGTCGAAGAAGATTGTACCAACACAAATGGATACGATTGAGTAAATGATCACCCTTAGCCAGTAATATCCGATGTCTCGGGACATGTTTATGAATGAGCGGCGAGTTAGCGTCGTGAGTTGCTTCCACCACCCTGCTTGGCTCGTAGTAACCGTGCTCGTTTGAGGCCCATTCTGGATTGAAAAAAAACTAGTCTTAGGTGCTGATTGGTTTACAGGATTGGAATTGCCAATTCCATTGACCAAATTTCATTCTTTTAAAGCCATTGGAATCTTCGAACTCCTTTCAATTCTTCCGATCACAGAATTGGTCATTCCTTGGGGTTTAGTAAAGAATGGACACATGGGAAATCGATAAATTTTAGTAACCTGAAAAGTGTTCGATTTAGAAAAACTTACAAACGTGGATATTTGTTTCATTTTCGCTTGCGTTTTCTTGGCGTATTTCGACCACTTGTATTTATCGACAAGTGTCGCTTTGATCTCCGAGGTTGAAAAGTTCTTATAAGCGTCTGATCCTTTCAGTTCTTCCTGAAGATCAACAAACATCAAAAGAATTTGCATCCACTTAGTTAGATTAGACAACGACTTCAAACTAACCGAGAAAACAAGAAGAAGAAAAACGCACGTAATGTCTTTGTGATCCTTTCAAGGTGGCTGTTACGATGTCGAAATCTGAATTGATACAACGTAGAAAATGGTCGGACGGATTTCTCTTGGTCGGACATGGAAATCCCGATTCTGCAAAGAACTGTCAAACCAAAATGAACGAAGAATTAGAACCGAAAAGATGACATAAATGAATGACATGCATGTGAGGATCAAAAAGAATCCTTTACATGCACACATGCATATATATATATATGAGACCAAGGGTTTTTCACGAGACCCGTAAGGCCAATTAACTCTTGAATTATATCTACAATCTGAACCAGATAATCCAACGGATGACACTAAAAACCTGGTGGATTATTTAGTCCATTGACAAGTTCAGTGACTTTCTACTGAATTGAAGTGGCATTCGAACGTATAGAATAAGTATGCAAAAACCTGTGAGAAGTTCATGGATATAATTTTTTTAGGATGTCATTTGTCCGACGGACCCAAAAGGGGATGTTTCTATCACGTACCGTGATAGCGTCTTTTGCTTCTCCAAAATAGACGGTTTCACCTCCGGATAACAGAAAAAGGTCATCGAACAATGCAAAAACTTCGCTACTTGGTTGATGAATCGATGAAACCACGGTTCGTCCATCACGAGCAACGCTTTTGAGAGCTTGAACCACAAAGAAAGCCGACGCACTATCGAGCCCACTCGTTGGTTCGTCAAGAAACATGAGTCGTGGTCGAACAAGGATCTCGAGCGCAATACTCAACCGCTTCTTTTCTCCGCCACTTAAGCCTCTCAAATGCCAATTTCCGATCAAACTGTCAGCACAATCCTCCAAACCCATCTCCATTATTGTTCCTTCGATAATATCCCGAACTTCCTCATTGGTTAACGAAGTCGGAAGCCTCAAATAAGCCGAGTAAGTGATCGTTTCCCGAACCGTAAGTGTTCCCATCAGTACATCTTCTTGGGTCACATAAGCCTGCAATTCTTTAACGATTTAGAAAGTGAAAAACATGCAAATGTTCTTGTAGACATTTCGTCGAACAAGTTTTAGGCACTTACAACAGCACCGTAGCTTAGTTTTTTCTTCTCGCCGTTGAGAAGAATGTCACCCGTCATCACAACATTCTTCGATAATCTATCTGTAATCATCATGATCGAGACAAACAAGATGAAAACTTTAGCAAAATAATTGGTTGGAATCTTTCGAAAAAAGGAGAAGAATCCGGAATACCAGCTAAGGAATCGAGAAGAGTGGATTTTCCAGAACCAGAAGGACCCATGATGGCCATGATTCGACCTGGTTCAGCATAACCACTGATTCCACGAATCAATCTCTTGGTATGTCCATGTCCGAAGTTCGGTAACACCACCGTTAGATCTCGCCACACCAAATACGTTGCTCGTTCCCTCATACTCGTGCTCCCACCCAAACTAAATCCGCCGCCGTCATCGTCATGATCATCCGTTTCATCACCATTGTCGCCATCGCCGCCGCGTCGGTAATAGCCACCGCTGCTACTGGCTTGTTCTATCTCCATGGATGCTTGAGCTTTGGGAAGAACAAAAGGAGATAAAATAGTGTGATCGGTGCCACTCAACGGACAACCACCTTTGAAGTAGGGGTGGCGGTGGCGCTGCATTTAATCCGTGGGACCCATACAAATATGGTTGGTTGTTGCTTTGCATTTATTAACGGTTGTTTTTTAAGAGAATTTTACTTATTCTTTTAAAATTTTAATTTTGTTACGATATTAAAAATACTTGTAAATTTATATTAATATTATAAAATATTTGACAAAAATTCTTAAAAATTATTTTTTATACATAAAGTATTGTATATCATATAATTTAAAATTCAAGATACAAATAAATTATACATAAGTACAATTTATTAAAGTTTCATGTTTAAATTCTTATAACTAACTGCGGATAAACATAAATATCATCTCAGTTTAAAATATAATTAACATATCGAGTTTTAACAAAATAATTAATTATTATTTTTATAAGAAAATTATATTATTAAACCAAATATAAATTATTCATTATTGAACCTAAATTAAATTATAAAAAAAATTGAATTAAAAAATTATACCAAAACTAGGAATTTTAAATAGTTAATTTGATATCAATATCGTTATATTTTTGTCAAAATTTTATAATATCTTCAAATTTATATTTTATTCAAAAATAAAAACATAATCGTTTTTCAAAATCATATAACACCATACTATAACATCGACTGAAATAAAAAAAAATAAAAAAATATATTAAAATCAAGATGTATCTTACTGCATTGCACGAATACCCTTCTAGTTTATTTAAATTCATGTAATTTAAATCAATAGATTATCCAATAATAATATAATATTTTTTTATTGAATTTATTATAACTTTCTCTCTTATTTTCAAGAAAAATGGCTTTACTATATTTTTATACTCGTATGATCAATCAATAATAACAGTATTAGAAAGCATATTGATCCATGTCGTTGTTATTGTCATTTTCATCGTCGTTCTCACCGTCACTGCCACTATTGAGCACGTGTAGTATCGAGCATGAATCGAACTCAATCAAGCCTGTATTTTAACATTATTTATGCTTTATCGATGTTTTCATTGAGCATGTAGAACTTTTACTGAGCACCTATCAAAAACATGTAAAACATTCATCTCTAGTCTAAAAAAACCCAGATCAATTGTAATAAACATAAAAAAACGATCATTGAACTAAGAAAACGCTAACTGACAGACCATCAGATACGGAGAAGTTCAAAACCTATATCGACGTGATGTGAATAAAACTACAAAGGTTTCAGTAAAGGGGTCAGGGAGTTCGAACATTTATTTGTAGTGAGAAACAAAAGAAAGAGATACGGGAAGCCATGATGACGTGGGGTATGAAGCGGTTTTAGACAGGGAGGGGTGTTTCGAGAAAGAGATGACTTTCTAACGTATTACTGTCGATGAGGCGCTTAAATAAATAGTGTTCTGCAATAATTTCGGAAAAAAAATGCAACTTAAAGAATACTGATTTGAGACACATTACTGCTCTTTTGAATTTTTAAGAATTAGAGTATCATAAATTAACATAAATATTAACTGATATAAGTTTTGTGTACAATGAAACTTATAAAAGATATGTCTAAACAAAGTACGTAACAATATACTGAATTAAATATACACAATTTAAAACATGAAATTTCGTTTTCTTTTTCTTATTTTAAAAGAAAAAGTGTATGTATGTATGTGTATATATATATCTATACTATATTATAAAGCATTTGACT
>NC_037528.1:44928091-44941816 GCF_001531365.2 Cynara cardunculus var. scolymus
AAATTTTTATGATATCTTCAAACATATATTTTATTAAAAAATAAAAACATTATCACTTTCTCAAAATCACATAATATCGACTGAGATAAAGAAGAAAATGAAATATTAAAATCATGATGTATCTCGCTGCATTGCGCGAGTACACTTCTAGTATATATATATATATATATATATATATATATAAAAGACGTTTCAAATGCAACTTATTACATTTGTACAATTAATACAAACCAATCAATTGAGATTATTTATGAAAATGATGAGAATTCATTTATTATGATTTGAATATTTATAGAATATGGTTATGGTTCATTAATTATGATCTATACTTTATATTAGAAAACAATCTAAACTTTTATAAAATCACATATTCATCAAATTAAATGGACGGTTGAGATTGAGTTGTAATAGTTGTATAAATGTAAAGGATTACATAATAACTCATATAAACCAATCTCATTCATCCATTTATTTGATCAATGGTCAAGATTAGTTTAGTTTATATTAGAAAGTTAAAAAAAAAAAAAAATTAATTGGAAAAATGGCAAAATTGTAAAACCGTCTGTATCAATAAATCGGGTATAATCGTCAGTTTACTTAATCAACCCCATTTTGAATAACAAAACAATATTTTTAACTATTACATTTAATGAATGAAATGATTTTACCGTATTTTTTACGATACATAAATCAATGTTTTTCTAGAGGAGCCATCTGTCATTTTCATTTTCTCAGAAGATGGATCTATTTCAATCTTATTATGAAATGGTTTCACTGTTTGACTATTAAACACCATATTCATAACGTTAACATCTCAACCGTTTACAATAACCATTTTATGAACCTGTTTCAGAACTTATAACAATTAAAAATACTGCATCCACCATACCATACAAATCAATAATCATTAAGTGGACCAAATAACCCAGGAAAAAAAAAACGAAACGATTTCATCAACAATTGTTGATAATGAAACAATATTATCCAGGAATATATTTTGTATCCTAGTATATTATGCAACGATTTAAACCACAGATGAAACGATTTCATCAACGTAATATATGAGGCATTTGTCATTTTCATGTTTTCAGTACGTGGATCCGTTTCAATCTAATTACGAAATGGTTTCACTGTTTGCCAATTACACAACATGTTCTCAACAATTATGAAATGGTTTCACTTTCGTGTATTTCTTATGCTTTCATTTTTTTTCTTACATTAATCATTCTTATGGTCAAACTATTTAATATTGTTTACGTTTGAAAAAATTTAGGAAACAAGATTATCGGAAAAAAATATATTATACAACAAGTTCATCCATAAAAAAACTTTGAAACAATCTGAACACGTTTCATTCAACGAACAAGATAACCCAAAAAAAAAAACTTTGAAACAATTTCATCAGCAACTATTTCAAAAGACAACTGTGTTTTCAGTAACTGAATCTGTTTCACTAATACGATAATGTTTTCGGTTCATGAATCTATGTTTCAACGGTGAATCATTTTTTAGAATATGGTACTGATTCTGTGGATCAAACAATATCAAAATTTCGATCTTCATATTGATCGAAATCGGTTTACATGATTTTTAAGAATTGGGCGGTTTTTAACGGAACCCGCCCCGCCCCGCCCCGCCCCGCCCTGCCCTTTCTCTATATGTATTTTGTATTTTTGGAAATGTGGAAATTGGAGATGGATAAGAGCCAAATGATGTGCATTTAATGTTCATCACGATCACCCATTCAACAATCAACCATCTTTCTCACACGTCGTTGTCATTATTAGGTTAATATTATATGTAACTCTTTTTATTTTAAAAATAAGTTAAATTGAGTGTTGTTTGTTAAATGCTTATTCGATACGCGTTTATTAAGATATATTATTTTATGGGATGAATATAGAAGGACTAAGAATCTTATTCAGTAAGAGTAATGACAATGATCGAGAATCTTGTAAGTGAGGATGATGATTCTTTTTTGATTATTATTTATCGGGTAAACTGTTGAATACGATTCTGTTTTGATGGATTAAGATCTTACATAGTAAGGTAAACTTATATTAACCACAGGGGTTGTGGCGTAGTGGTTGAATATCCTATCTGTCCAGGGTTAGATTTTAGACGTACACAACAGCTGTGACCAATGAGTTTATCAGAGCTGATTTCTTGCAGTCATAATTTGCTAGGATTAGTTCAGGCATAGCCGGAGACACCCTTCCAGAAAAAAAAGGTATGTAATAATGTTGAATCTTATGAGTAAGTGCTTACTAGGTAAACATTTAGGTAAACGCCACTAAGGGATCGTTACCCAATGCTTACCCGGTAAACACTTACCTTTAAGAATTAACATTTTCATTTAACTTACCGGGTAAGATTTTAGTCCATTAAAATGACATGTATGCAACATTTTTATACGATAACTGTTTAAACCAATGATCGGTTATAATTTGATCGATTGAACTTTATCAAACATGAATTATAATTAATCGGTTAATAGCATCTTTAACAACAGTTTTTTTTAAAATAGAGAAAATGAGGATTTTGAGTCAGTACTTTGCGCCAACAGATTCTCCAAGCAATTTTCAAAATGGAGAAAGTGGAAAATAGAATAGTTTTTTTCTCCAAATATGGACGATAACCTCAAAAATGATCATCAAGTGAGATCATCAATAGGAAACTTTGAAAATAAAATATTTAAAGAGAGAAATAATATTTTAATATTACAATCAATGTTGGATTCTCTAAAATGGAGAATCTGTTGGAGATGAATGTAGTTTTTTTGTTGATGAAGATTTTAACTTTTAATTCTCCATTTTTGGTTAAATTTTAAAGAATTTGTTGGAGATGCTCTAAAAGACATTTTCTGAACCACAAGGATGGTGTCTGATTGGTTTGAGCTTGACTCCAAAGATCAAAAGTATCAGGAGGTCCTAGGTTAAATCCAAGGAGGAATAAAAATCTCATTATGGTCACGGAGGTTCAAATGCGATAACTCCGGACTATCAGCAAAGCAGGTGGTGATCCTGGGATTAGTCGGCTCATATAACGGGTTGGATATCCAGGTTAATAAAAAAAAAAAACCTTTTATGAAAATCATAGCAACCTTTTTCATCAATAAAATTTAAGAGTTTATTTAATGTTCATAATAACAAATTCGGTAACACAAATAATATCAAAGACAAGGGGTAAAAAACTTCATACGTACACTTTATAATAATATAATTAATAAAAGTATTAACAACAAAAAAAATTGTTATGTATATCAGTGTTTTGTCTCCTAAATCAGATACACGTAGGTTCCACAAATTAATTTTAAATTATTTTTTTTGTACTTTTTTTGTAATGTTTTGTATTAAGTTTATTTATTTATTTTTGTGCTTTTTTAATTATAAAACTACATTTGAATTATTTCAAATTTTTTACAAAAATAAAAATAACGTAAACAAAAAACGTACTCGAACTTTTTCAGTGTAACAATTTGATTTTCTAAATCAGATTTAAGTTGTTCTTTTTCTTTTCTTTCAGATTTTCACACAAACCTTTAAAACCAAATCTTTCAGTTCGGAATTTTAGCGTTAAAGCTTTTTTCACCTATAAGTCTTTGTTTTACAACATTAAAATCAGTATTCATAGACTCAATTTCAGAATAGTATAAATTGAGTTCTTCAGATTCAGATACTATGATTTGCATGTCCTTCCTTTGACATCTTGATAATGACTTGAAATTATCGTTTTAGAAAATGATCTTGAATCGGAATGAAATCTTCAAGAATATCTCTCGACCCTTACAATACCTCTCAATATGGACAGAATATCGCTCACCGCTTTGAAGAGAAAATTGCTTGATATGAATATCGCTCACCCGGATACCGCTCACAACTTTGGGCGATATACTCAAGTATCGGGGTAAGGCTTGGGCGGTATAGACAAATATCGAACAAGGAAGACTCGAGCAATATTCTTGAATATCGTTCAACACTTGGACGGTATATTCCAACTTCAAAGTCCACACGAATATCACTCAACACGTGAGCGATATTCTCAAATATCGGATAAGTCTTGGACGATTTACACCAAAAAACTTGAATTATCACAAGGAAAGGATATCAGTATCACTCATTTCTTGGGTGGTATCCTCAGATATCGATCAACACTTAAGCTTTGGCCGATTAAACAAATATCTGGTAACCTTTGAACGATATATCCAAATATCGGTGCAACACTTTGGGCGATATATAAGAATATCGTGCAAACTTTGGCCGATATCTTCGAATATCTTCCAACACTTGGACGATTTCCACAAAAATTAGATTCAAACTATCTTCAGCGAGCTATGACTTCAAATATCTATCAAAACAGATTCATTGAGCGATGTTCTTGCGGATATCGCTCAATGAACATCTTCAATGGGCGATATATGACAACAGACAGAATACTTCAAAGAATTTCACAAAAAATCCACAAAAACTTAGAAGTTGATGATAAAATCAATACAAATTAGCTCGAAAACAAGTTTAGAACAAGTTTTGTGAATGCAATTTGCCCAAAAACAGATCAAAAGTGTCCAATTTGATCAAAACAGTAAAGAACAATTTCAAACTTAAACATAAACTGTCGAACCAAGATTCAAGAAATTTAACCAGAATTTGATTCCAAATTCAATCCTAGATCTTTCTAATTTGCTCTGGTACCAATTGTAGATCCCAGATCACAATCAGACTAAGAACATAATTCAAGAACACATAATGATTTTAGAAGTCATATGTAAATTGATAACCCACATAAAAATACATAAACCTCTATGCATATAAATACAAAAGAAATAGTTATTTAAAAAATAGGACCCTTCAGGTAGGGGTGCTCATGGGTTGGATTGATCGGGTTGAAGACATTTGAACTATCCAACCCAATGCTTGCGGTTTGGAAAAATCTTAACCAAACCCAACCCAAACTGCAAACCAACCCAACCCAACCGTACGGATTGGTCGGGTTGATACTTTGGTATATTAAAATATTCTTCTAACTTTGAATATGTTATTTCTTTACTCATATATTCTTTTTCATCATCAACCATTTGATACAATTTATCCATATTTCTTACGTATATGACATTCAGTTAATTTTCTATATTTACATATATATGTTCACAATTACTGAACATATGTATGAATGAATTATAGAGATATGAATAGATTGAAAATGTGTATATGAAAAACATACATGACAGTATAATCGTCTAATGTATATATTAATAAAAATTCAACAATCATATTAAATCCAAAAAATAAAAGGATATCGGGTTCATCAGGTTGAGTTGGGTTCAAATAATAATAACCCAATATCAACCCAATACCTACGGTTTGACAATTTTACAACTCGATTAGACATCGAATTACTTTGGGTTGGGTTATTTCACGTTGGGTTGGGTTGGGTTGATCGAGTTGGTCGGATTTTTGAGCACCCCCACCTTCAGGTGGACTAAGCCCCCAATCAAACTGGTTAACTACCATTTATACTTATTTTATCTAGAAACTAGTTAGGATTAGGACCGGGACCGGTTACATCACCAACAAGGACAAGGACCGATTAAAAACCCATACCGGTTAACTTGTTTGCCCATCTCCATTGATTACTGGGATAGCTTTTACAAAAGACCGACTTCGAAAAATTTCGGGGTCATCTGATGTAGATTAGGCAAGATGCCCCTTTACTCGAAAATCTACCACCGGCTACTACGTGTGCTCAGAAAGCATAAAACATGCAATAATGTCTCGATATGTCGAAATAGAATACTAAGCTATGAAGGCAACATTATCTCAATCAAGTGTAGAATCGGAACATTGACCCATGACGGAAGTTACATGTGAGATGGCTTAGACCAAACGTCTAATACAAGCATCACGTACGAGGCTATAACGTGATCATCATTTGCCATCCATATTAGCCAAGAGTAGGATCTTCTACAAGCTAAACATATAAAGGTCGATTGTCATCTAGTCCACCACCTATTCGACCATTTCATAATTGGATCGAGTACGAATCAGCTCAAATACTTGACAAACCTCTTCAAAAGGCACATTACAACAAAATTTTCCCCGAAACAAAATATCGAGTCGTTTTCTTATACTAAATAAAGTTGATGAAATTACATACGACGAGAAGATAGTAGCCGTCAATGGTGCCGCATCAATGTTTGTATCCCTGCAGAAGGAAAATAAGACATATGATGCACAACTTTCGAGTTGAAAGAGATGGATGATATTAAGGTAATCTATTCAACGTAAAGCGTAGTATTAAGGGTGCCTTTGGTATGCAGGCGGGATTGGACATAATTGGACGGGTAAGGGTGAGGTAAGCAAGTAAAAGAATTGTGCAAGGTTTTAGAGTTTTAATGTGACATGGATAGTTTAGTATCCCTATGGTTTAGAAAATGCAGTTTTACTCCCTATAATTTGTAATTCATTGCTATTTTCATCATTATGATTTACAATTTATTGTTGTTTCGATCCCTATGATTTACAATTCTTTACTGTTTTGATCCCTTGTACTTTAAAGGTAGTGGCAATTAGTCCAGGGACGAAAATAGCAATAAACTACAAACGATAGGGACGAAAATAGCAATAAATTACAAACCAAAGGGATGAAAATTGAAATTATCAACAAACCACAGGGACGAAAATCATAATCTACTCTTGGTAATATAACCAATTATGTCTCTCTCTGATTTTTGTTCCACATTTTTTGGTGCTAAAGAAAATGCATTTTGTCGCACTCAGTCTTGCCATGTCCCAATCTAACATTGCACCAAACATGGGGAAATTTTTTGTTGTCATGTCCTGTCCGGCATACTAAATGTCCGACAAATTGTGTTTACAAGGTGATGGGTGGTCCTACGGGAGGGTCTCCAAGTAAAAGGATAAACAAGAAACCGGTTAATTCAATGTTAATGGCCTTCAGTTTTCTTCTCACAAGGTTTAATCTTTCGATTTAATGTTTTCACACATAATTGAATCCCAGCTGATCAGGTTCTATAACACTTACAGCAGGAGAAGGATTATGCCGCTTGATTTTCCGTAGTGATCTTTCAGTATTGTATGATTCTACCTGCAAATGTTAGCAAAATATGAGTTTTGTAATGATAACTATTTCTACGCTTGATATTCAATAAAAACAATTGCTTCTGTAGGTGTAAGTATAGTTCCATGCAATACTATATCGACAGATCAGACCTTTGATATTCTATTATCCAAGTACGACAATCAACCCTCTCACCCTTTTTAATCTACCTTCCTGTCTAGACGCTATAGTTGTGTTTGGTATGCGGACTGGACGGGACGAGATGGGCAAGAGTGAGGTAGGCGGGTGAAAAGATTCTGGAAGGTCTTAGGGTTTTAATTTGACAAGGTAGTTTAGTAATTTATCAATTTTGTCTCATCTCCTGATTTTTGTTCCACCTATTTTGGAGGACAGAGAAAAAGCATGCTTGTCTCACTCAGGTCCTATCCCAGTCTAACGTCGGGCCAAACGTGGGACAAGTTTCTGTATTTGTCCTATCTCATGTCACAAAGGCACCTTATATGATCAGGAAATGACTTCGGGCCCGTTTACCAAACGCTTACCCGGGTAAGCGCTTACTAAGTCAAGTTACCTCATTGGATGAATATGGTACGGACCAAGAATCTTACCTGGTAAGAACGAGACAAAAACCAAGAGTCTTACCGGGTAAGTGAGAGCGACGACTCTTACCACGGTAAGCGCTTACCATGTAAATTGTTACATGCGATGTCGTTTTGATGGACTAAAATCTTACCCGGTAAGTAAATAGTAGTGTTAAATTTTACCGGTAAGCACTTACCGGGTAAGTATTTGGTAAACAGCCCCTTCAAGTATATATAGGTTAACTAAATTACTGTATCTGCAGTTCTGCATCCATGGAGGCAACGATCAAGTGAATTGGTGAAATTTCACGGAATAGGCATTAGCAAATTCACCAAATATCAAGTATAGAGGGGGATTCATCTATGCTCACATGCAAAATTTGCTGCCATATCAACCAAAGACTAGCATTCAGGAGTTATGCAATTGCAACTCAATTTTTACAAGCACAGGAATACAACAAAAAAGAAAAGTTCCACTTCCACAAATAATCAACTATTAAACCAAAGCAATAAAGAAGAAATACTTCACTCGAAAAGTGATGATAGAAGCCGGAAACGACACCAGACAACTACCTAAATTTGTAGGCTTAACTCTGTTGCTTGTTTGCAAAACCATAGAAGCACTCAAGCAAATGACATCATATTGTTGATCAGGAGCATCTCCAACAGATTCTCTAAAATGGAGATTTTGAGGATTTTTGCTCCAACAGATTCCCCAAAACCTTCTCCAAAATGGAGAAAGTATGAGAGAGAGGGTGAAATTCTCCAAATTTGGACCTCTCCAACATTGATTGCCTATCAAGGAGATTATTTTTTATTCTTTCTACCAATGATAATCCTTGAAATTAAATGTATAGGAGAGAGAAATAATATTTTATCAAAGATATTGAATACTTCAATGATATAATTCATATTGTAATCTCCAAAATGGAGAAGCTGTTGGAGATGAAAATAAATTTTCTTTGGAGATTTTGACTTTTGATTCTCCATTTTGGAGAATCTATTGGAGATGCTCTAAGAATAAATGAGAATAAGCAAAATACTCGGCATATAAGTGGCTCAGCAAAAGCTGATATTCCAAGTAAATATCAATGAGTTGCCTGATTCTGAATATTCCCCAAAGTTTAATGACTATGTGAACTTAGCAGATCCTAATTTACAGAATTTGGGTTTAATGATAACGCAACTCAGGGACTCTTAGGAATGGAGTTTTGAAAGTGATTATTACAAACATGCAAGAATCAGAAAACTAGCTCCAACAAAGTGATAAAAGTCAAGATTCTAAACAGCACGTTGCGTCGCGTGGCTGCGAGGTCAAGCCTTAGGAGCCACAGCGTTTTTCAAGTCATAGCTTAAGGCAGCAAGTCCCTTATATCTCATTCTCACACATATATATATACACACATGTACACATATGTTCTTTTAATATTACTCGATGAATTTGAACAAATAAAATTCATCTAAAAAGAAGAAAAATCTTATATAGATATTATAATATACATATATATAAATATATACATATAGATATATATATATATATATATAAACCTTACAAAAAGTGTTATACTTTTTTTTGGATAAAAGGGACGGAACCCGTCAGAATTTTTTTATTCAAAAAGTGCTTCATCAAGAGCTCCTAACAAGGGAAAAAGTAAAAACTAAGTCAAAACTTTAAAAATAATTAAGAAGTCGAACAAAGTCAAATGACGCATCCAAAATAAAAAATTGTGCACTATAATGCGCCTCAAGACACCATGGCAGTCATTATGGCGATAAGAGAAGCCCAGTGAAGAGAATGACTGAATGCACTCGCTTTTTATCTCCGACACACAAGGAAGGACGCGGTGGCAAGGAAGGAGCCCTAGCCTTTTGAGAGATCCATTCGAGGAACATGAGAACTAATTGACATAATGAGCCTCCCATACGCACGCTTTACACAACCACTATGGGGGTTAGCATGGCATCGGAGACACATCATGGCTTGCCATTTAACCCTGATTAAAGTTAGGGATAGTTAAGAAATTTTACATTTACCATCAAAAATCAGTTTTGTTGAAACAACTTGTTACCTGCTTCTCAAATTCTGAGTATTTGACCCTAAAAATCAGTTTCAAATCATATCTTTTAAGCACTACAAAACAGGCTTATTACACATCCAACCATACTGCTTGACATAACCACTTATACAGTGCCTCTAAATAATGACATCCTAGAACCCACGTCAAGTTTTAAGTCCCTTGGTCGATTATGGGATAATAACAACCTATTTTATAGTTATAGGAACCTTGATATTATCATGTTTGGTGGTAGGCTGGTGTCTTACAACTTAAGATGCCAAACTTCCATCTGAAACTATTATTATGTGTTACATGTAGTTTAGAAAAACATAATGGGCTTATCTACTTTCTGTTGGCTAATAATAGATGTCATCAGAAAGGACTTCAAGTGTGATGACTTGAAAGGTTGAATACTTGGATAATAATCTTATACCATCTTTTTGACACAAGAAAATAAAAATGGCATTCAAATGGTGTTCATCCCGAATATCAAATTAGCACCAACCGCTGTATTTCCCTTAACTAGCTCAAGCAAGAAATTCACAGGAATAAATGTAAGCGTTTTACCTTTCTTGACAATAGAATCTAAATAACTTGATAAGGCAAGAAAGAGATTTACATGCCTTCTAGGGGTCATAAGTCATTCTTTTAACAGGGTAGACAAGACCAATCTTGCCAAGTCAATAACTTACATGGAATAAAACAATCTAGTACATGACAGGTTAGGTGTTGCTTTAATAAGAGCCACACTCCCTTCCGGTGGATCACCCCATCAGGAATCTTACTGCTAGACCATTTTAGCGTTAAGACAAGTGTCACTCTCTTTCCAAAGTGATGGTAATGGTTCCACCTTCAAGTTTGCCTAAAGCAAACCATTATTGATGATATATACTCCTACTCCTACTCCTACATCAAAAGGCAGTCTGTTGACCAGTGTTTAGCATCTGGAACTGTTAAGCCACTCAGAATGGCAACTGTATTAACTTAGGAAGAAATTCCACCATATATCAAAATCAAAGGTAGCAGATAAGTGCACTATAATATCAATTATCAGAAACTTAGAGACTTACAGCACTCTTTATCTTGCTCGTTATATCGCCAGCCTTCACAGAGGCAATGCGCAAACACTGCATGATGACACTTTGCAAGACACCCTCACCCCCAGCTTTCTGGATAGCACAAACATCACCATTTGTATTAAGTGTAGCAGTCATGGATCCTCCCATCACAGCCTCTTCATGGTGGGTTGGGTCAATTACCTATCATTCATTTATAATTAGAAAGAAAACCGGAAGTTCAAAGCATCTTTCCTAACAGATATTCATATAAGTGTACAGCAGAAAAAGCCTATAAAGTTCATTTGCTTACCACAACATTTTCTTTACCGATAAAAGCAAATGTTACTGCCACTGGAAGATGGTGTATTATCAGTGGAAGTGGCTCCCTTGCCTGCGAGATGCATAAGAGATAAATTACATAATACGAACAAAGACCATTACTTGAGATCATACATGCAGCAAATCATAATGTGTCAATAAAAACAAGTATCCTTGAGTCTTTATGGAGTACCAATTTATAAGAACAATATAGGCTAAACAATATTTAGCTGATAAGCAAAGCTCGACATTCTTCATGGAGTTATTGGGCTCCTTGATATTCCATTCACACAAAAATAGTGATACAAATACACATTATGGCATTGCTAGCGAAAGGACTTCACAAGAGGACTTCACATGACCTCACAAATTCTAGCATGTTCACCCGATGTATAACATACTAATAGATTTAGACATCCAAAAGGCTTTTGACGCTAAGCTATATTGTTCCCCTATATATTATGATGTAACAGGTTTATGATTTTTCAGTTCATGAGAGGACTGCATTAGGGGAAGTGGTGCATAAAGTATTCAGCTTTGTTAAATGGATGGAGAAAGCAATTGATAGATATGTAAATATACTAGGTCTGCTTGTATACCATGAGCAAATGTGTTGATCTTTAACGTAAACTGAAATACAAAATTTAAATTTCTAGCTGTAGAAGCCAAACAAAGCTCACCTCTGGTGGATGTACAATCACTTCTTGACCATTTTCTCCTAATGTACATTCAGGCCTCCTGAATGTTGACAGGGCAGCTAAAGCAGCAACATTGGAAGCATCTACAAGATTTCTATTTCCATAGAGATTTAGCTATATAATAAAATTTGAAAAAATGAATAGATCACATGGATAGTAACTACTTTTCCAGCTTACCCCCCATTGTCAATAATGTGAAGATCAATCCGAATGGCCCATACCGATTTCCCTGAAATGACACAAAGTGATTCAGTGTCTACTGCCCTGCTTTCCCTGCAAAGGTGATCTCATCATGTAGGTTGGTTATATCTCCTTTTTCAAGGATATGTACGACATAAGTATTCTAGGAGTAAGCTACCAAGCACGCTATTAACGATATGGGTGCATAAATGTGATACTCCGTTTTTGCATCAAAGAAAGTTTCATGCTTTTTATGCTCGCCATTTATGGATGTAAATCACAACTTGGCAAAAGGAAACCCAAAAGTAAGTCCAAAAGAGTTTGGTAAAAAAGATGAGCACGTAGTTGAAGAACAAAAGTTTAAGCAAGTAAATAAACTATCGTACCTTAAACCACGATCTACTATACGCCCAAGCTCAATAGCGGATTCTCCAGGACGACCTGCCTCAAATGAAGGATCAGCCATGGGTGAGAACTCAGTGTAGATTGCAAGTGTCCCTTCGTTTGGCCTGTCTCGATAAGGTTGTACTAGCTGGCCCGTGACAAACCCCATAACACGAGTATTTCCAAGCTGGACCTCTGATGAACCATCTTCTCTACAATTTGAAAATCTCAACAACAAACCATATGCAACTAACAGTCTACAAAAATCATTATGATGTTTATAAGAATTTCTTACCTACCAAAGCTGATAGATAGTTTTCTATAGTCGAAAGGACGCCTACCATCCACTCTAAGGTCCGACAGTAATGCAGTTTCAATGAATTTCTTCTCATTCACCGTCATTATCAACGAATTAGCCAATCTCTGCTCCATTATCTCTCCTGCATTTAATATTTTGCGTTAGTATGGTAAAGTTCTACTTACGAACTTTCTGAAATCCTTCCCCTTAAGCATCTATAACTGTAAAAAAAGCTCAAATTCATCGTATAGCGAAACGATTAGACTAGGGTTTATCAGAGAAAATGTAGGAAAATCGAAATCAAAGAGGTATAAAAACCTGCGAGTATACACCGGAGTCTCCTGTAGATGGAGTTGTCGTCGGTGGTAGTAGTCGCAGTGGTGGCGGTGATTCCGTCTCCTCACGGTCGAAGGTTGCGGAAGAGGGTTTTGTGAGGGGTTTGGACCCAAATGAGAAACTAGTAGTAATTTGCATAATTATAAACAAGTACAACCATTTAGACATAATTACATAAATGGTCTACTATTATACTAAATTACAATTGTACCCATTAAATTAATCAAACTTACAAATAATACCCGTATTTCTTTTTTCATGAGACACTTTTAAATTAATAACGCTTTTGTACTAAGCAGGGATGGAAATCGGGGCAGGGTAGAGATGGTCAAAAATTGGTCCCGGGCCGGTCTCAATTGGTCCTCATCTTTCTCATAACCGGCCATAACCAGTCCCGGCGTAATCGATCCCGGTCTCGGTCCCGGTCCCAACCAAAAATGTTAGGACCGGTCAAGGTACTTCATAACCGATTATGGGCCGTCGGTCTCGGTCCCGGTCCCAACCGGTCCTTGCATTAAAAAAATAAGATTTTTTTTATTTTTTTAATGATATATATTTTTAATACATTATAAAATTTATAATTGAGTCACTCAAATACAGTTTAAAATATGTTTTAATATAATTAAAATTACGTTTTCTTATAAAAATACATTATAAAATTATTTAAAAATACATTTATTTATAAAATTATTTGAATTTTCGGATCGGGCCGGGCCGGTCCATAGTCGGTCCCATAAC
>NC_037528.1:44942086-44945974 GCF_001531365.2 Cynara cardunculus var. scolymus
TTTGGTGGAGGAAGGAATCCTCGCCACGTTTGAGGAACCATCTAGGTTTTATACTGCGATCCAATCTCGATTTTGAAACCGAGAACTCGAACCTTAAATCTTGTATAATTTTTTTGTTTTATTCATCATATTTGAGATAGGGATATGACAGGTCAAGTCCTTTATCATCCTTGGTACAAGGAGGATGTGAAGTTGACATGGGAAGGGAGAACGGTGTTCATCAAAGCGGAAACAACGACAAAAAGAGATTTTGGAACCGTTTACCCAAATGTTTACTCTGTAAGTGCTTACTGTAAAACCCAAAAATTTCGAGAAATAAATAGGGGTTGTAGGTCATTTATCATAGTGCAGGGATAGTGTATGATGTAAAGTGGTCCAAATATGAGGGACTCATTTCGTAAATAGGACAAACTCTGAAATTTGAAAACGACTTTTTAATGAGAAGTTTAGAGAGCCGATTGATTCAGTTGGTCAACTAATAAGCCAAACCAAAACCAGATTTAAGTAGGTTTCTTTGTTCTCTTCATTTAGATTTAAAACAACATGGATTTTTGTCGATGTCAAAAATCCCCGTTTTTCGTCGATTAGAAGTAAAATACTAAACCAAAATTTATTTCTTTATATGATTAGCTTCGTTTTTATTCCTATATGGAACCCCAGTAGCCTTATGTTTCAGATTTCGTGTTTTATGGTTCGATTTTGAAGTTTAAAGTTTCGTTCGGTTTAGTTTAAAATTAAAACTTTAAACAAGAAAATAGAACTCCTTTCTTGACCAAAAGTTTGTGTTACTTGTGTCAAAATGTTGGTAAAAATATTACCATGAGTTTGGTGTAAAAAGAATGAAAAAAATGTTAACCCAGATCTGACAGTAGAACAATTTCACACTTTCAAACAAATCAAAAGCTTTAAGTCATATAAGAAAGCAAAAGCATTTCAACATTACAGAAGTTAAATATTTGAAATATCCGACTCAAATATCCAACCATAACAGAAGCTAAGAAGCAGATTTCAACACTTTCAATTACCCATTTTGCTATTTTACTGAAACTGAACCCTAATAGTAATAGACTAACCCTATAATATCGACTTACCGAGTTTGAGAGATGAAGCCGTGAGCAGAGCAGCAACAGCACAACACGAGAGTGCAGGGTCAAAGCAGGCCGGCGGTGAGCAGAGCAGGGGGCAAACGACGACGACAACACAAGAGGAGGAGCTCGTCGGAGAGTCGAATCAAGTGGGAATTAGCCAAGAAGAGACTGCAAAGGGTTTAAGGGGTTTAGGTTTCAACTTCTGCCGCGACATCCTTTACGTAATTAAATAATAAATATTTGAGTAAACTATGATTTTAGTCCCTGTGGTTTCTAAAATATTGCGATTTTCATCCTTATAGTTTGTAACTTGTTGCTGATTCCGGCACCATTATCAAATTTATTTTCTATTTTCGTCCCGAAACAAATCTATTAAAAATCTTCCATTTAACTTAAGGGTATTTTAGTCTATTTGAATTTTTTTTTGTTTTTGGTTTATTAAATATCTTTTTTGGTACTTTTTTTAGCATTTTAGTCTTTTTGATTTAATCAAACTATATATTCTTTTATAAAAGAATTAATACATAAAAAATATATATACTCAAATGCAACAATTTATCAGGTAAGCGCTTACCTGGGTAAGAGTCGTCAACCTCACTTACCGAGTAAAACTCTCCATCCTTCTCATTGCTCTTAACCAGTAAGATTCATGACTCTTTCCATGTTCATCCAATAAGGAAATTTTTCTCATAAATACTTATCAAGTAAGTGTTTAGTAAACAGCCTATTAGTATCTCAAACTTTTGTGATTGTATGAAGTTGGAGAAAATTTGTCAAAGAGAAGAAAATAAAACAAAGTACGATACTCATTGCCATGTTACTTGTAGTTCGGTGTAATTGCTCTTTAACCAAATCACACTTCTACATATTTTTGTGTCGGACTTCAAATCCAACATATAGATATCTATACTATATTATAAAGCATTTGACAAAAATTCTTAAAAACCATTTTTTATACATGAAAGTATTGTTTATTGATGCATATTACTTAAAATTCAAAATTACAAATAAACTGTACGTAAGTACAACTTATTAAAGATTCATGTTTGAATTCGTGTAACTAACTGCAGATAAACAGAGTCAAATACAAGATAGACATTTCAAATATAAAAAATCTAAAATATAGATCATTTAGTTTTAACAGAATACTTAATTGTTATCCTTATAAAAAATTATATTATTAAATAAAAAATAAATTAATTTGCTATAAAATCTAAATTAAAGTATTATAAAAAAATTGAATTAAAGAAATTACATAAAGAACAAGAACTTTTAAATAGTTAATTTTTGATACTAATATTAATATATTTATTTTCGAATTTTTATGATATCTTCAAATTTATATTTTATTTAAAAATAAAAACATTATCTCTTTTCTCAAAACCACATAAAAACCGTATTATAGCATCTACAGAGATGGAATAAAACGAAACATTAAAATCGAGATATATCTCGCTGCATTACACAAGTACCCTTCTAGTTAATCTATAATAAGTATTGGACTTGTTTAAATTATGGTTAAAGTTATCCCCAATACTGTATAAGTGAATTAACATCCAACATTTAATCTAACACATTGATATGTCACAATTGGTGATTATTTCATATTTTACTTTTAAAGTACATAATATTTATATACTCCAAATTAAATTCACACATTTTTCACATCTAATAAGTCTTGAACTCTTCGCTTTTAAGAAGGTTGGGTCATTAGGTACCGTTAAACCAAAGGCTCTTTGGTAATTCTTTCTAGTAGCCATTCATTGTGTCTGTAAGACAACATTACGGGGGTAAATTGGTAAACGTTTTAATATTACTCTAAATATAATCATAATGTAATGTTTTAAAAACAATAAAAGTATTTATTTTTCCAACCTTATATTGTTTCTCATTTAATCACAATGAACTATTTTACTTGACAAATATAGAAAATAAATTAACTGATACATTAATATACAACATATATAATAACATTAAATATGTAAGGTCTATTAGTCATCTCGGAAAAAAGCCGTGTAATAAAATAAAAAAAATACTACGGAATAATATTTAACTTAATGTATTTATGTGTGTGTGTGTATATATAGGGTTGGGTTGACGTGAGACCAACTTCTTTTCATGAGACCCGTGAGACCAATCTGTTTTCGTGAGACCCGTGAGACTATATGTTTACACTTGAAATTTCACAGAAAAACGTTGTGAAGGTAAACAAATCCGAACCTTTACAACAAAAACAACTGTGAAGATTACCTTCACAGTGTTTTCGTGTGAAGTTTCAAGTGTAAAAAAGTGGTATCATGGGTCTCACGAAAACAACTTGGTCTCACATAATATATATATATATGTATATATATATATATATATATATATATGTGTGGGGGCAAGTTCATTTGTTAACCTTAATTATTGTGATAACTTTATGAACTAATCATGATCATTGATTTTTAAAAATAAAGAGTTGAGATTAATCATATTATAAAATTAATTTATTAAATGTGTAATCTCACAAACACATGTGAACATAATTGCTGAAGGGTATTTATGTAAAAGATAATGTGCATTCAATGACATCAGTTACAAACAGTAGAAATCGTATATGTTCAGTTGTGTTCATAATTGCCGCAAGTGTTCATATATGTTTAGTTAGTATTCGTAATTGTCACAAGTGTTCACATATATGTTCAATTTGTGTTCATAATTGCCACAAGTGTTTACATGTATGTTCAATTTGTGTTCATAATTGCAACAAGTGTTCATATATGTCAATTTGTGTTCATAATTGCAACAAGTGTTCATATAT
>NC_037528.1:44946539-44952260 GCF_001531365.2 Cynara cardunculus var. scolymus
CTCTCTCTCTCTCTCTCTCTCTCTCTCTATATATATATATATATATATATATATATATATATATAAGAGCGATCAAATGCAGATCACCTTCATCCGTCGATTTTATTGTTTAATCTTATGAAATTGTTTCATATAATACTTTTTAATAAAGTTGTTTCATATATGGTTATGAAATTGTTTCATATAATACTTATAAAATTTTAATGAAACTGTTTCATGTATTTCTCTAAACTTAATATAATGAAGATGGTAATTGGGGAGAAAACATGTCTGACAGAAAGTCTGCTGTAGGCTAGTTCACATTTGTAGGAGGAAACTTAGTGACATGGAGAAGTAAGAAAAAATAACATGGTAGCATTATCAAGTATCGATGCTGAATTTTGAGGAATGGCTAAAGGCCTATGCGAACTACTTGGCGCTAAAGAGACTGATGATAGAAATTCGCTTTTTCCTAGCTTTGAAAGGACCTTGTATTGCGATCACAAGGCAACCATAGACGTCTTCCACAATCCCGTTCAACATGATCGTACTGTGCTTGTTGAAATCGACCGACTCTTCATCAAATAAAACCTGGAAGAAAGGATGATTGGTTTCCTGTTTGTTAGATTAGAATACCAGGTGGCACTTTGGCAAAACATACTCACAAAGGCAATTACGAGCAAGATTTTTTATAGCTCACTTGACAAGTTGCCCATTAGAGATATCTATGCACCAACTTGAATGGAAGTATTGGCTTGAGCTGTAAACTACAAATGTTATACAAAATCATTTTCTTCTCCATAATTATTCTTATATTGTACTTCCTCTGTTCTAAAATAAATGTCCACAATGAAAATAACACAAAGTTTTATTAATGTATAATTATTACACTTTTTAATTAACTAAATGATAGTTTTATCCTTAATAAAATACAGAGAAAAATGAATACTTACTTTATGAGGGATGGAGTATAACCTAATCTTAAGTAACTCATATTGCATCTATAAATAATTGTAATTAGCTACAAAGTAAATATGAAAAATACCCTACATATCATCATTATATATATATATATATATATATATATCAATAATCACTTTGCCACATGTTCGTCTGGTAAATTGCATTATGTATTGTCTAATCCGATATTATTTCAGTTCTGCTGATAGAAAGTGAATTTTTTTAAAAGACAATTGATTTTATAACAATAAATATTATAAAAAAGAACTGCATTTGTAACAATTTTTGATATAACTAAGAGGCTGTTTGACAGTTGCTGAATGGTTTGGTACAGAATGATTAAGAGACTCTCATGATATAATGCAACATGAAATATAATTATTTGATAATTGTTTACAATGAAATTAGGACGTTGAATGGTTATGGAAGACCAATGATGCAAAATCATTCAGAGGGTTTCAGAACCATTAACAGACATAATTTTTTCTTTGTCAAACAAAATTCACCTCTTAAAGATTCAAATACTGCCTCTTATTAGAACTATTAAAAGATAAACAAACAAACTTGCTGTTATGAATCGTTAGAATTTTAAAATATATTTTGTTATACAATAAATAGACCGTTAATGAAAATAATTATATTTTATAATAGTAATAATAATTTATTTAATTCAAATTATGTATTAAATTTCATGTGTAAAACTTAAAATTTTAGGAGTTGTTTGTTTATTTTTTTTATAGTTTCATTAAAAGACATGCTCTAAATCGTTAAGAGATGAATCTTGTTTGGCAAAAAAAGAGTATGTCTCTTAATGGTTCCAAATCCCTTTGAATGATTTTGTATCCTAGGCATCCCTTAACCATTCAACGTCCTAATTTCATTGTAAATAGTTACCAAACAATTATATTTCATTTTGAACTATATCATGAGAGCCTCTTAATCATTCTGATCATTTAATCATTCAACAATTATCAAACAACCCCTTATACTTTTGTGTATATTTTTCAAAAATCAATATTTATTATGTTTGTATTTGATTTTATTAAATAGTTTTATAATTAATTTTGAAAAAATAAATCAAAATAAAAACCAGTCTTATTTTTTTTTAATAATTTTATATATTAATTTTATTTTAAAAAAATATGTCCAATACCTAACTAGTTAGATGTAAATTGAAATTTGGATAGTTATGGTCAACGGTCCATAAAGAGTCAACTATCCCTTCCCATAGGGAACCATAAATTTAGGTGACCAAAAAAGGTTGAATTAAATGCAAATATAAGACCAAAACCCACTTTCTATCATAAGATTTTAATTTCATTTAATTTAATAGATATATTAGATTTGTTAAAACACTGAGTTTATCGAATAAATTTATGGGCTGTTTACCAAATGCTTATCGGATAAACGTTTGTATTGTCGGATAAGTGTGGTACGGACCGAGATATTACATGGTAATAGGTATAGTAAGAGCTAAGAATCTTATCCAGTAAGTGAATTAAATGACTCTTATCCGGTTAATGCTTATCGGTAAAGAGATACTTACGAATAATTGATTTTGGTGGTCGAGAATGTTATCTGATAAGGTAAGTGAGGGTAGTGACTCTTGTCGGTATACGTTTATCCGATAATTATTTCGTAAACGACTTGTTAGTATGTTACACTTGAAAATAGGGTGTAGGAGGAGTGAGATGTATGCAAACATCTCTTCTTTCTCAAAGAGTAGAGCAGTTGTTAAAGATATCTGACTTGCAAAAAACTGTGTGTAAAATACTGATTATTTAAGTTTAGCGATCAAATTAGAAATGAACTAACAGTGTGTTGTCATATATTTACTACATTTTATCATTTTATTGTATATGTAAAATGCCTTTTGATTATAAAAACAATATGAACATTAATTAAAGATCATGATTTTGATTTCAACACTTGTTGGTTCCTAACAGATACTAATTTTTACACTGATATGTAAACGACACAAGATTTCCCTGTGTTCAGTTTACTGATTCGGGTGTGATTTCTTCATCTTGTTACAAACACACACCATATCGAGTTGACTTAACAGTATTCCTAACATATGTTGGACTTTGCCATTGGAAGATATTGTCCACAAAAAAAAAAATGATATATTCATGCCCAAATGGTGTCCCATAACGGATCTTGTTCGTTGTCAAGATAAAAACTAGGGTTACTGCTTTGAAAGCTCTCATCAAAACTGTTTTTCAATCCATCAAAAGATTCTTCAGATGATGTTTGAGGAGATCGACTCGTTTTGATGCAAACCAGAGCTGCGTATTGGCATTGAATGTTAAGTACGTCAGCTTTAGCTTTGGCTAGTTGGGCTTGAAGTTCGTTCACTTGGTTTTGAAGTTGAAAAATGGCACCGGTACATCCATAGACAGGGTCTCTGATTCTTGCATTAGCCTCGTACACCATGCTATTAACTGCATCAGTTCTTTGAGATTCCGGCAATTCCTGAAAGATTGAAATGAAATCAAGTTCCTCAATAATTTGGCTGGTTAATCGTTCATACTTTTTTGAAATCTCTAGTTGGTAGATCTCATATATGCTTTTGAGTGTTGATTTAAAAAAAAGATTTAATATTAATAACAATAAACAGATATGTTCGAGTTCAACAAAGATGACGATTTCACAATCTAATAAGCTCACTTGCTATTAGTAAGATGTAAGCCTCAACGAATACAATAATTCTATTACCTGTAACAACTTGATTACGTTGCTAGCACCAAAAATACGGTGAGCCACAGTGAACTTGAGAGGTTCATCAGGCGGAAAATGAGGTGCCAATATGCATTTTTCCACACACCTTCTTCTTAACATCCTACACGCAGCACAAGGCGTCAATACTGCTAGTGTACGAGATGACCTCGACGAAAAGGAAGAACATCGTGGAGGCATTGTGCCATTTAAATGGTCATTTGCCATCATTGTACGTTGTATATATGTTGTTATGTGTTTTCAGAGAGAATGTAAATTGATGAAGAGAAAATGGTTAGGAGTGGGGATGAATTGGATTATTATGTGATACAAGAATATATATATATATATATTATATATATATATATATATATATATATTTGTATATATAATATAGATAGATAGAGAATGAAGTTAGGAATGACATTAAATGAAAGGGAAAATAGAAAGGAAATAATGGATTGAATGAAAGAAAATAGAAAGAGGATAGAGGAAGGTTAGGCCGTTTACCAAATGCTTATCCGGATAAGAGTTTACCAAGTCACATTACTTTATCGAATGAATATTGTAAGAACCATGAATCTTATCCGCTAGGAGTAGGGGTGTTCGCGGTCCGGTTTGGGCGGTTTAACCCCTCAGACCACAAGCCAAATCGTAATGACGATTTATAAAATTTTCAAACCGAGCGATTTGACATCAAGTGCCCAGACCGGTCAAACCAGACCATAAAAAGGCGGTCTGGTCTAACCGGTTTAGGCGGTTTGGGCCTTTAATAGACTTTAAATATTAAACTTAAAAAACATATATAATTTATAACTTTAGATTAAATATCCATCTCGATTATGTTAGATGTTGGCTTTAAGTTGGGTTTAGGGATATATTTGAGCTATATCCCATAAGTTAAAAAAGTTGGACTTGCTAATACAAAAATAAATAATTAAATTACACATACATATATATATATATATATATTTGGCGGTCGGTTTGGTCCAAACTGCCCAAAAAAGGTTCCAGACCGCAGACTGGACCGGACCGCCCGATTTTGCTATTTTCCAAACCAAACCAAACCGTCAGACCGCTCAAACCGCCAAAAACGGTCCGGTTTGACTTGGTTCGACCGGTTTGAGCGGTGCAACGGTTTTTTTTTAACACCCCTAGCTAAGAGGGAGACAAGGATCGAGAGTCTTACCCGGTAAGTGAGGGCAACAACTCTTACCATGGTAAACGCTTACTGGGTAAATTGGTGCATACGATAACGTTTTGGTGGACTAAAGGCTTACCTCGTGACTAAGTTGTAGTGTTAAATTTTTTAGGTAAATACTTACCAGATAAGTATTTGATAAACGGCCTCTTAGGATAAAGAAAAAAAAATATGTTATATATATTAAAAAGAAATGTCAAAAATATTATTCTGAATAAATAAGTCAAATAGTTGTATGCTGTATGCATTTATGATGGGTAGTTATGAAGGACCAAGAAAGTGATTTGGATGGGTGGAGGAGGAAAATGCAAAATGGTTGACTGAGAATTGGGTGAGGTTGAATTATGACATGCTGCCAAGTGTCCAACCATCCTTTGACATGATAAGTAATCAATTATTTTATTATCATAAATTTGCTAACATCTTCTTTTCGTTATCTTACTTTTATATATGTATACTATCTTATAAAACATTTGATTAAAATTTTTATAAACTTTTAAAACTCTTAAACTCGTTTATTTCTAAACGATTTCATCTTATATCTGAATTTGTGTAATTAACTGTAGATAAACACAATCAGATATATGATAAACATCTCATTTTAAATATAAAAAATCTAAAATATAATTAGTATAATCGTTAAATTCTAACAGAATACTTAATTATTATATTTATAAAATTTATAATATTAAACCAAAAATAAATTATCTTATTATTAAACTTAAATTAAATTATAAAAAAAAATATATATTCTATATTATAAATCATTTGACAAAAAATCTTAAAAATCACTTTTTATACGTAAAGTACTGTTTATTAATGCATATTACTTAAAACTCAAGATTACTAGTAAATTGTGCGTA
>NC_037528.1:44959432-44964569 GCF_001531365.2 Cynara cardunculus var. scolymus
ATAATTAAGTATTTTGTTAGAACTCAATGATTATCCTAATTATATTTTAGATTTTTTATATTTAAAATGAGATGTTTATCCTGTATTTGACTGTATTTATCTGCAGTTAGTTACACGAATTCAGTTATGAGATGAAATCGGATATGGATGAAATTGTTTAGGGATGAACGGGTTTAAGAGTTTTAAGAGTTTAAGAGTTTTTAAGAGTTTTAGCCAAATGCTTTATAATATAGTATAGATATATATATATATATATTATAGTATAATAAAAAGAATATATCATATGTTACTTGTTACGGTTTAAAGATCTATTGTAATTTTACTAGAAATGTATTCATACTCGGTGGGAGGGTATATTTGTATTAATAACAATTATATTATGGCATCCTTTTGATTATCGCATTACAAGGTGAAAATCACCAAAAATATTTTTAAGAAAGCCTATATTCATATTGATAACAAATAAACAGTGTTTTATCAAAATAAACCTTTTTGTCGCATCATATAGATGAGACAACCTCCTTTTTATCGCATCAAACATAAAATATACCAACTTGTAACATTATATAAATCAACTTGTCACATAATATAAATGCGATAATATATTTCCTCGCATCATAAAGATGCGATTACTTCCCTTTATCGTATCACACTGATACGATATCCCCACTTTGCCGCATCACTAGGATGCAATAATACTCATTCCTCGCATCATTAGAATGCGATAACTTTATCTTGTCGCACCTCAAAGATGCGATAACATCTTCTCATCGCATCATATAGATGCGTTAAATCAAACTCATCTTCTGCCGTTACTAAAAAACAACCCTAAACTTTTATAACCAATAACCCAGTTATAACATTATCTTCTACTCAAAGGAATTCCATCGCAAATTTAAATCAATCAAACAATTGGGGATACTTTGTTCTCATTTCTGACTCTAGTTCCCAAGTAGCTTCCTGCCTTTTATAAAATCGCCATTAGACTTTCACCTATTTATTTCTTAACACTTTAGTCTTCCGGTCAGTGACGACCTCTAGAGTTTCCACATCAATTTGAATCTCAAGTAGAGGTACGACCATATGCGAATAATTCAAACACTCCTGTAGATTCGAAACATGGAAAGTGTTGTGATAGCGTTGAGTTCTTCTGATAACTCTAATTGGTACGTTACTGTACCAACCAGCTTACTCGGACTCAGTTTACCTCTCTTCCCGAAACGTACAATACCTTTCCGCGGTGAAACTTTTAGCATTACATAGTTTCTCACCAAAAATTCAATCGGCTTTCGGCGTTTGTCTGCATAACTCTTTTGTCGGTTCTGAGTTATTTTAATTCTTTCCCGAATTTGATCTATCTTTTCGGTCGTTAATTGTACAATCTTTGGACCAACCAACTGATTTCCCCCACCTCATTCCAACACAACGACGTTCTATACTTTCTGCCGTACAAAACTTCATACGAAGCGGCTTGGATGCTGGAATGATAAATGTTGTTATAGGCAAATTCAATCAAAGGCAGATGATTCTCCCATGATCCCACAAAGTCAATGATACAAACTCTTAACATATCTTCGAGGGTTTGAATCATTCTTTCACTTTGTCTGTCAGTTTGAGGGTGATACGTCGTACTCAACCGAATCTGGGATCCCATGGATTTCTGAAAGCTTTCCTAAAATTTTAAGGTAAACTGGTTTGTCCCTACCTGAAATGATTGATAAACGAACACCGCGACGAGTCACAAATTCATGGATGTAGATCTTTGCAAGCATTTCTAACGGATAACTCTCTCTGATTGGTAGAAAGTGCACATATTTTGTCAGATGATCCATAATAAACCAAATGGCATCATATCCTTTTGGAGTTCACGATAGTTTCATAATAAAATCCATTGTGATATGATCCCATTTCCATAGAGGAATTTCCAAGGATTGCAAATTCCCATAGGGTCGTTGATGTTCAATCTTTACCTGTAGGCACGTTAGACATCGTTCCACTTATCGTGCAATATCTTTCTTCAACCCTGACTACCAATAGAATGATTTTAAATCTCTATATATTTTATTGGTACCTGGGTGAATTAAGTATCGAAATCTGTGACTTTCATCCAAAATTAATTCATGGTTGTTTTCAAGACGAGGCACCCAGATTCTACCTTGGAAACATAGAATTCCACCATCATTCTTTATCAAGGTTGCTAATATTCCTCCAATTCTTTCAGCTTCAACATTCTCTTCTTTAATCGCTTCGCTCTGATATCTCAGGTGCTCGTCAAGAATGTTTGGATTAAGTTTGCTTGCAATGCTGTGGCTTTGATTGTTCCACTTTTCTCCTTTCTGCTTAGTGCGTCAACCACTATATTTGTCTTACCAGGGTGATAGAGAATTTCGCAATCATAATCATTCACCAATTCCGTCAATCGTTTTTGCCTCATTTAATTCTTTCTGATTAAACAGATGTTGAAGACACTTATGATCAATATAAATATGACATTTAGGGGCTGTTTACTAGGTGCTGACCGGTCAGCAGTCAATTTGTTTACCGAGTTACCATTCTGACCGGAAGCTGACCGAGATGCTGACCGAATGCTGTCCGAGACCGCACGAAAATGTTGCTTACCCGAGTCAGATTTCTTCTTTCCATGCTTGCCCCTTTCACACAATTAGGTTTTCATTCTCCCCCATCGCTCCATTCCAGTCGCTCCTCCCCTCTCCCCCATCGTTCCTTCCTCCAGCCTGTCGCTCCATTCCAGTCGCTCCTCCCCTCTCCCCCATCGTTCCTTCCTCCAGCCTATAACAGGTATTTTCCCTCATAGTCGCTCACCTTTCATCCCAGTCTCATAGTCGCTTGCCCCTTTCACACAATTAGCTTCAGCCTCATAGTCGCTCGCCTTTCATCCTAGGTAATCGATTTGGGAAAAAGAAAACATAAAGAAAACATGGTGGGTATTTGAAAAAGAAGTATGAAGTATGGTGGTGTTTTAACAGAAGTATGCTGGGTATTTAAAACTCACCGTAATATAAAGAAGTATGGTGGGTAATATGGTGGGTAAGGAAATGATTAGCACTAGGGAAAAAAGGAGGTGTAGGCAATGGGCTACAGGTAAAGAGAGATGGGACATTAGGGGTCTAAAAACTTGTATATGAAAAGAAGTAAAATGATATTATTTTTATTGGTAAATATTTATTTAAAAAATAATCATATATTATTCAATATATAATTATAAATAGGGTTATAATGGTCATTATATTTTTGGTAAGTACTTACCAAAAATATTTGGTAAACAATCTTACCCGGGACAGCACTTACCCGGGTCAGCACTCTTACCCGGACAGCACTTACCTGATAAGATTTGGTAAACAGCCCCTTAGTCCCCAATAGATAATGTCTCCAAATCTTTGTTATCCATCAGATGAAGAATCAAACTTTCACAACCTATCCATTTATGTCCGATATAAACTTCATAATGTCTATAAACTGGTAAAATCTGGATTGTAGCTTACATTTTAGATACAAACAAAGGTAGAAGTTTTACTTGTAAAAGTCTTATAACTATCTGTTTGATCAAAGAACAAAACGTCTTCAACAAAATCCAAGACTAGTTGAAGTGAGGTCAAGATCGTCAACAAAACGGATTGGTTTGTCATCTAGCTGAAAGAAAATCTGTACAAGGTAAAAAGTCCACTAGTAGTTTACAAATACTACTACGGGCAAGCCAAATCTTGAAGTACAAACCCGGCCAGCACGTTTGGCTCTTCAACGAACTTGCCCCCTAATTTTTAGTATGAGAACATGTATATCATGTCAGTCTAAGCAAATACAAAGACACCATATGAATGGTACTTTGTTTGTTTTACTGTTCCCTCGACATACTAAAAGGACGAAGTAAGATAAAATATGTCTATATCAAACTCAAAGGTTGAAGCGAAGAGTACTAGGATACATGCATCAACGAACAAGAAGAAGACACGCATAAAAGTTGGACATATAGCATCAAATACAATGATGGCTATAAAAGGCCACCATTGGCATACATTGCAATTCACCCGTTTTGAAAGAATAATCCTTTATAGTGTTTCTGAAGTAAATTCGACGTCAACCTCCAAAGAACATCCCATCGGATTTGGAAGAGAACCCTTCTCCCTCCCTCTATTTCAGTTAGAAAATTTGTCACAGTCAGATTGTTTAGGATACATGTCTTACCTTCCTAACTTCCGCAACAAATTTGTAATTCTTTGTTTCTATATAAGTTATAGAGTTTAAAATCTGTTGTGTTTGTATTCAACACTCCTTCTACAAACACTTCATGTGTAAGTCATCATATTCCAAGACCAACACTTTATAATATATATATATATATATATATATATATATGAATACCATTAGTTCATAATATTAAATAATTTAAATTGATATAAAAATAAGAAAAATGATATATCAATATATAAAACACGGAAAAAACAAAAAAACTTGAAATAAAAAAGTTCCTTGGTGTGCGGTCCCTTAAACAAACCGTTATATGAATACCAGACTTAAAAAACAGTTCTTACCATCACGGCACATCTTTAATACCTTTAGTAAGTGTCTTTTACGTTATAAGCGCTTAACAAGTAAGAGGTGTTCTCCCTCACTTATCAGATAAGATTTCCGGTCCTTGTTATGCCTCTTACCAGACAAAATTCTCGAGCTTAACATGCTCAGCTTGTAAAGCGAGCAACACCTGGTAAGTACTTACTCGTTAAGAGTTTTGTAAGCAACCTTTAAATAACATTCAGTAAACACTTGCCCGATAAGTATTTTAAAAAACGATACTTTTGTGAGTGTCTAAACACCCGTAACTATCCCAAAAGAAAAAGTAGCTTTTGAAGTGCAGATTTTGCACGACAAAAACCATGACCAAAAATACTTTGACCCGACTTTTTTTGTAATAATGACACAAAACCTAAGTTTGTATCCCCAATTAATTGCACCACTTTATGCTCTTGGCTTCCCCAATTAAATGTGGTCTAATATTTTCATAAAAAAAGGCATGTTTTTAAAATTTAAATTATGTTATAAAGTATTTATCCTATATTTTTAAAATCATTTTTATTTATTTTTAATTGTTAATTATTTAGAATTATTATTAATCGTATCA
>NC_037528.1:44964691-45000514 GCF_001531365.2 Cynara cardunculus var. scolymus
CATGTTATATCAAGAGGGACAAAGAATAAAACAAAATATTAAAATCGAAATATATCCCGATATATTGTGTGAATATCCTTCTAGTATGTATATGTATATGTGTGTGTATATATATATATATATATATATGAAATAGATCAAATTAAAATTCTACTAATTAATATATTATATTTTTTTTATCATCTAATACGTTATTGATGATTTATATATATATATATATATATATATATTACGAAATATTATAATTGATTAATTTTCTTACATGTGTTTTTCAGTCATTTTGCATTTTTAATCAGCTAGTTTTTACCAATCATGATTAGCTTATCAGATAGTTTATCAACTCACATCTTACTTATCAGCTATTTTTCGCCAAATGTGTGATTAATTCATCAGTATCAACTAGTAACAACTAACTTATCAGTTATTTTGCCAAAGCCCTAGGAATATATAATTTTAAATGAGATTTTAATTAAATTTATGACCTCGTTAAAGTAAAAATAGATTCTCATACTTATCAAAAGGTCATGGATATAATTAAAATCTCATTTAAAATAGTTACTTGGACAAAAAGTTCATTTCCGACAACCTAACTGGCCCAAACGGAATCTGCCTCCAAAGACATCAATATGAGGGATCATTTTTTGGTTAGCTCACCGGGTGAGTCTAGCACAAGATCTCAAGATTGAACCCTAGATCTGTCTTGTATTTGGGTAAAATCATACTGCCAATTTACTAACTAAGCTACACGTCGAGGGCCATCTTCATAATTAATAGCTAATAAAATTCAAAAAATTTACAACTTTACATTATTTATAATCACACTTACATAATTTCATTCAAATACAAAGTATTACTAACTAAGAGGGTGTTTACTAAATGTTTACCCGGACAAGCACTTGACAAGTCCTTTACATAGCTTATGAGATGCTCTAAAAACCGAATCTGAACCTGCTTTTGTGAATTAATGTTCGAGTTCTACAAAAGAAAGGCTAATCATAACGTTGTTTCAGAATACTGAGTTAGTTTCGTTAAAAGAAATCAATTCACATACAACAACAATTTTGGTTTTGGGTTCGGATCAAATGCTCAAGATAGGCAGCATTCGCATGGCAAGAACCAAGAATCTAATTCGACAGAGGCATGACAAAGACCGAAAGTCTTACCTGATAAGCAAGGGTGGTGACTTTTACCCGATAGAAACTTACTACGTAAAATTGTTGTTTACTATGCCATTTTGATTGCCAAAAATCTTACCCAACAAAGTAAGTGAGGATGATAACCGGTACTTGCTAAATTATTGGAGTTCATCCAACCAAGGTATAATAAACTCTAAACCATGATCCACCCAATCATAATGCATCAACTTCAGAGTCTTAGGGGCCGTTTACCTAAACACTTACCCGGTAAGCACTTACCGGTAAAATTCAACACTATCGCTTACTTACCGAGTAACACTTTTTTCATTAAAACGCATCGTATGCAACAATTTATCCCTGTAAGCGCTAACCATGGTAAGAGTCCTCGTCCTCACTTACCGGGTAAAACTCTTGATTCTTGTCTTCGCTCTTAGCGGGTAAGATTTTTAGTCCTTGCCATATTCATCCATTAAAGTAAAGTGACTTAGTAAGTGCTTATCCGGGTAAGCGTTTGGTAAACGGCACCTTATCTTCATAAGGGTTCAAATCTATAAATCAAATATAGAGTGATGGAAGTAAATGCATGAGAAGCATAGATGTTATGATACATCAGCGCAAGGCGAAATACCAGTACCAGTACAGGAGCTCTTTCAGAGAAGGTTTAGCATATACAGCTTCGTTTCATCAAACACATGCATATGCACTTTAATGCAATCTGCAACGCCTTGGGGACCTGATAAACCGAAAAAGAAAGCTTTAAGCTTAATGGACTCAAAATTTACATGACGGGTAAAATAATAAATACGTCAAAAAATATGGTTAAGAGCATCCACAATAGAGCTTTTTGAAAACCTTTTCGGCCACCTAAGCTTGTGAAAAAGCTCTCGACAAAATACACCCTGCTTTTGCTTGTGTAGTTACCAGCTCTCAAAAACGCTTGTTTTTTTGCTGTTGGGTCCGCACTTTTTAGATAAAACTCCAAATACAGAAGTTCAACCGTTGTGGAAGCTCTAAAGTGAACCACATGAGCAAGCCCAGTTAGTCCACCATTGCTTAGCCTTTGAGTTGATGGATGACCATATATGCAAAGAACCAAAAGACCTCACTGCAGCCAGCATCATGGTTCCCAACTCTTTTTGCATCGAGTGTGACCTGAAAAAGCGAAGATCAATACTTTTGGAGTAGCAACGGGTTTATAAATAAACAACTCTTCATCATGATCATGGTTATGTTGTAGAAAACAAACCTGGTTATAAGAGAATCCAAAATGGTACAGCTAACCCAAGATCGTAGAGAATATTGAAGGTTGCGATTAGATCAACATGCCAATCTTCGTCCATTTGTGGCATTCGGTATGTGGATAATAAAAATACTCCCTCCCTCCCAAAAAAGGGTGCACAGTTCTATTTTAGTTTGTCACAAAATAAATGTCCACTTTTAAAAGTAAGTCTCTACTTTCCCATTATTATTGAGGGTAAAATTATCCATTACTTAATTAAAAAGTGTAACAATTTACACATTTGCAAAACTAAAACTGTGTGTCTTTTTCATTGTGGACATTTATTTTGGGACACAGGGAGTAGCATTCTACGCTCGACAGTCAATGGCATAATATTCTGAAAACCTCAATTGAACAGAGCACACAGCAGCAGTAGTACGCCATCAGCACCTACAAGAACAGAAGAAACTAAGAAAACAAGAACTTAATTGTGAGAGTATGCTTTTTTTTGGGGGGGCGGGGGAATTCCAACATATATTAAAGATAAAGTGTCAAAGTTTAGTCGACTAGGGATTGTAACACGTAGACGGGAAAAGATGTCCTAGAGTGTCATGTTATGTCCTAGATGGTGCTCTAATACCATATGAGAATGTGTGGAACCCCTAGATTACTCTCTAAAAAAGCCTTTGAAGAGAGAAGAGGGGTTCCAAAACATATATTGAAGAAAAAGTATCAACTCTAGCTAATGTGGACTCTACCATGCCCCCTCCAAGGGATGGTAGACAGACAAAGATGTGCAAAACGGTAGATCTTGACTCTTGATATCATGAGAATATGTGGAACCCCCAGATGACTCTCCCAAAGACCCCTTAAGGAGAGGAGGGTTTTTGACAATACCGTGTAAAGTTATGGAGTCTGATTAATTGGCAGTTGGGCCAAATATCAGAGAAAGGAAACTCTCAAGATTTGTGTCCGGACCACTTGGGAGTTTAACTTTTTTTCTTCTATAAATTTAATCTTATGTAATTGTAAACCCCAACCGTTAATATCAATAAAATCCCTACTAGTGTGGCCATGGACTAGCTTGATCAAACCGATCAAGTGAACCACGTAAAATCCTGTGTTCTTTTTTTTTTCTTGCTTTATCGTCGTTGTGTTCGTGTGAGTGATCTTGAGCATCATTTCCCAACAACTGGTATCAGAGCAAAGGTGAAAAAAAGAAGAAAATTCGGCAGCATATTCAGGCAACACGCAGTTTTGCCTATTCCCAGAGATTGAACGGTCGGATTGTCTGATTTTGGACAGTAGCTCCATAACATCAGGATCTATGTTTCCAACGGTTGGATCGTCGTTTGGAGATCCATAGGTCGTACAGTCTCTGTCGACCAGAAGACTGTTTTTTTCTAAGCAATGACAGAAGATGGAAAAGTAAAGATAGACAAGTTCGATGGCCACGATTTTGGATTCTGGAAGATGCCGATCGAAGATTACTTGTACCAAAAGAAACTTCATGAACCGCTGTCAGGAGCTAAATCAAAGAAGATGGAACAAGCCGATTGGAACCTGTTCGACCGTCAGGCATTGGGTGTGGTTTAGATTATCCTTAGCAAAGAATGTCGCATACAATATTGTTGGCGAGAAGACTACACATGGATTGCTGAAGGCGTTATCCAATGTGTATGAAAAACCTAGTGCTTCGAATAAGGTTTTTCTGATCCGTCAACTGCTGAATACGAAGATGAAGGAAGGAGCGTCTGTCACAGATCATGTAAATGAATTCAATTCAATATTGACAAGGTTAGCCTCTGTTGACATTAAATTAGATGATGAAGTACAAGTGTTGTTATTATTATCTTCTTTACCCGAGAGTTGTTCTGGCACGGTTACGGCGTTAGTAGTTCAACTGGAACTCAAGCTTACATTTGAAGGAATTTGATACTTGATTCTCGGAGAGGATATCCGTAGAATGAACTTTGGTGAAAGTTCGAGTTCCTTGCTAAGTGCAGAAGACAGGGGGCAAAAAAAAGGAAGAGGTTGATCGAAATCTAGAAAAAGAGGGCAATCGAAGAACAGGAAAGATATTACGTGTTAGAATTGCAAACAGAGTGGTCACTTCAAAACTAAGTGTACGGCAAGGCCAATCGAAAAAGGTGAGCAGGGAGTTAACGTAGCCTCTGAAGATTCTGATGACGCACTGATCTGTTGCGTTGACAGTCCAATTATTGAATCTTGGATTATGGATTTTGGGGATTCATTCCATGCCTCTCACAGCACGGACATGATGCAAAATTTCAAGGCTGAAAATTTTGGAAAGGTTCGGTTGGCAGATGATAAAACATTGGACATCAAGGGCATGGGTGACATAGTTACCAAAACTCCTCTTAGTACCGATTGGACGTTGAAGAACATGAGATACATTCCAGGTCTCAAGAGAATGTTGATCTCAGTTGGGCAGTTGGATGATCAGGGACATCACGTTGTCTTCGGAGACGATAAATGGAAAGTGGTAAAAGGTAATTTGGTTGTTGCCCATGGTTATAAGAAGGGGACTTTATACATGGCTGAAGTACCAACAAATGGAGTCAATGCAACTATGATGACATGGGGGGCTCTACATTGTGGCACCAAAGACTTAGGCACATGAGTGAGAAAGGTATGAAGATGCTAGCTTCAAAGTGTAAGATTTCAGGTCTGAATAATGTGGCAGTTGGTTTCTGTGAGCCTTGTGTTTACGGCAAACATAAAAAGATCACTTTTGCAAAATCAGGTATGACACGAAAATCTGAAAAGTTGGAGCTGGTTCATGCAGATGTCTACCGACCTACATCAGTTTCATCAATGGGCGGATCGAAGTACTACGTCACCTTCATCGATGATTCCACCAGAAAGAAAGGTATGTATTTATTTTCTGAAAAATAAATCTAATGTTTTTAATACTTTTAAGAAGTGGAAAGCTATTGTTGAAAATGAGACTAGCTTGATCAAACCGATCAAGTGAACCACCTAAAATCCTGTGTGTTCTTTCTTTTTTTGTTCTTACTATATCGTCACGGTGTTCGTGTAGAGTGATCTTGAGCATCGTTTCCCAACATAACGAAGATAAATTGTCCTAGTGATGTGGGATTCTAGCACGTCCCCTCCAACATAGGATAGATGGGCAAAGATGTCCCGAAATATCGAGTCCAGGGCAATGATGTCCCAGAGACATTGGCTCTGATACCATATAAGAATATGTGGAAATTCCCATATTACTTTTCAAAAGGGGCCATTGAGGAGAGAAGGTGGATTCCAACAGAAGTATCCAAATCATGCGAATGTGAGACTCTTAATGTTAATAATCGACTATATGCTTAATCTGGAAGAGCATAAATGTAGCAGAAGCCCAATGAAATTTACAATGTTGAGTGCTATGAATGAATAATCTGAGAGGAAATCTAAATCATAATAACTACCAACATTCTCTTCCTCCCTCCCTCATAACCATCACCAGATACATTATCATTAGCATAATCATCTGAAGACTTTAATGATTTGGTTATTGAACTTCCCTGGTTTTCGATTCTTTGGTGACTTAATCAAGCATTAAGCATCATAAATGTTGATGAAAATGATGACGTGGACAAAGTACAGTGGTTGATTTTGCAACAGATGAAATAAGAAGCTTGATTTTACACAATCGAGATTAGAGATAAAGAGTGCAATATCCATGGCAGCCTTCTGTCTGATTTCCAAACCTTCCCACCAAAGCCACCTCCAACAAGCACCAAGGTGCTATAAAACAGTAAATTACAATCAAAACCAACTGAACCCAATATATCCCACTTGAAAACAGATTTTGGGAGTGTAGGATTTAAGGTATTGATTAATATATTACAATGAACACTTCAATCGAGGATCTTAAATTCTTAAGAATCTGTGGCAGGACACTGGTAGTCTTTAAAATGATGCCATTGCAGTGGTCAAATTAGCATCATCGGCTTCAATGAATTCAACCTTAAATATTCAATTGTGGTTAGGATGATTAGTAGAAGGACCAGCCATACATGCTTATAGTTCCCCTGATTTTTTCCTTCATTTGGATGCAAGTTAGCATAGCTCATGCACATTTAGGTAGGGAGCACTTCAACGGCGATATTTTGGCAAAAGAAATGTATATTGCTCAACAGATGCAAATTGCACATATATACCTCAGTTACTTGTGGAGAAAAGGAATTATAAAAACACGAAAACAGTAATATGAGCATTAGAAAAGAAATTCTCAAAAGAAAAAGAAAACAAAAAGGACTACCTGTACCAAGTTTAGTACTAGTGCAACCAAGTTCTCTCCCCGTTCATCTTTTTGATCAATATTCAATAACAAAGTATAGTTTCACGGGGAGAAAGAATCTTCATACTTAAAATAATTACATTGTTACATCCCACTGAACCCCTACAACTTCGAGCATACAGGGAGAGCCCTTAAAAGTAAGCTATCACACTATTGAAAATTCCAACAAAAAATGAAATGAATCAAATCATGGTGAGAGGACATACTTTTTTAACCGTGAGTGTCTGATCCAGCTTGCACGCACCTCTACTAATCCCAAGCAGAGCCCTGAAGATAACAGTTGGAGAAATGCCCAATGCCCTTGAGGAGAGTCGAATTGGTAACCTATGGGGTTTCTTGGAAATTAGCATTCAGCATTCAGTGCTTAAAAGACTATAGGCTGCCACACTATGAAGTCTCTTGGAAACTAGCATAATCTCGGTTCATAAATAGTTCAAGCCACTTCTTTGGAGCAGCCGGGTGAATTCTATAAATACGAGCAATAAAGCGCACCTCACTAGTGGCAACAATGCTAGCAAGGGAATACTCTCTTTCACACAAACCGGTTTCCATAAGCCACATGTGAAATCTGTATCGGGGCTTTATTCTTTTCTCTAAGTCAAAGCAGAAATATGCTGGAAAGATGTCAAGATAGTTCAAGGAGGAGCCAATTTCGTGGCAAAGGAATTCAACTTTCTTCTCAAGGATTTCTGATTGTTGATTTAAAATCTTTGGTGACAAACTAATCATCTTACATAGCTTTGAAAATTCAATTCCGTTATGAATTAAGCAATCAAATCGGTCCTGTAACTGTCTACTGGTACCATGAACGTGTTTCAACACTTTTACAGTGAAACCATTCTCTCCGTATCCAATACTATGCAAGAATTCCAACTTACTTAAAGTGTGATTGTGGACTCTAGAAGATTGAATCGTCACCATGTCTTCAGCAAAATCTTGATCGCAATCTTCATGAGAACTGCCAATGGCATAACTAGTTAATAGATTATGACCGCCATCTCTTATCTTATCGAAGAACCATTGATTAAGATTCAGAGCTCTCATTACATGTGGAAGATTAGCTAGCCGATTTCTACCAAAAACATAAGGGTACTTCTTAATGACAAAATTCAAGTGTTCTTCAGACAACCCAAAGTGTCTTAGGAGTCCCACAACACAAAAAAGCGGACTTTTTAGATCAAATTCAAAGATTTTAGGTCCCAAAAGGAGTAAAGATGTGACCTCCTCATTTGTAACATGAAATCTACAAAAGTACTTGAGTTTTTCGGTTAAAGTTTCTTCCGGACATTGTACCAAAATCTTTTTACTTCTACCCATCATCTCCCATATGTCAAGTTTCCTGCAACCCAAGTCATAAAACATCCGAATCTTTCTACAAATCTCAATCCAAGCATCCACATTGCCCTCCACATCACTTATCAAATCAAAATCTATGACAATCCTCTTCAAATCATTGAAAAGTATCTCAACTTCACTATCCCCACTCAATAAATGAGGAAAAACCAAGCAAATCCCAATTAAAGATGAACTAGTGAACCCACAATTCATATACCTCCTCCAAATTTCCTTTAATTCACATGGGTCCTTATCAAAAATTGTTTTTTCTTCTTTATACAGCATTCCCAATTTATTCCAAGGAATCCCAAAACCGTAAAGCACACAAGCAGCATCAAACGCATTCAGATCTTCCGATAAAAAGAACTTACGAGCAGGCAAAAACCCATCAAGTTCATTAACATCAATGCCAATACTTTCAAAGAATAACTCAAATTCGTTAAGTGGATGGTACCTGAAGAACCTCTGCAAGGATTTGGAAAAATCTGATGTCGAAAATTTTACTTTAGATATAGCACCAGATAGGGAGACGATAGAGTACTTGCTGATGTTCTCCGCAAATGTGTAAGGTATAGTCCTGACGGCATGGAGGTAGTCTGTAAGGGCTTCTTGGGCTTGTCGGATGGCTTTGGCTCTGTATCTGTGAGGTATTTTTGAGAGAGATTGGAGGTTTTTAGCGGCGGAGGAATGGTGGCGATTGGTGGGGTAAGAAAGGATTGTACGCCGGAGAAGCATCATGCTTTGTTGAGTTCGACCCCAATCAGGGTTCTAGCTTTACACAATTTAAGGAGCAGATGATTTTTACACAGAATCATTAAAGCGGTCAGAATGACTAAGACGTCTTGACAGAGTACAAAATAAAATATAATTATTGATAATTGTTTATAATGAAATTAAGGCTCTTAATGATTAAGGAAGATCCATGATATAAAATCATTCAGAGGATTTTAGAACCATTAAGAGGTAGATTTTTTTTTGCCAAATAAGATTCACCTCTTAACGATTCAGAGATTGTCTTTTAATGGAACTATTAAGACGTAAACAAACAACCCCTACGACTGGATTAGATGAATTAACAAGGGAGTTTTGTTCAGGGTTCATCACTAAAATATATATCTTTAACCATCTTTTATGGGTTTTATCCCAAGGCTATGTTTTGCAAACCTGTATCCGATAACCTAACTGATGAATAAATTATGTTTGGTAAAATTAATTAATGAATAAATTATGTTCTTTGGCAAACTGGTAGCCGATAAATTAGCTGATAAATAAGTTATGTTTGGCAAAATTAGCTGATGAGCAAATTATGTTTGGCATAATTAGCTGATGAGCAAATTATGTTTAGCAAAATTAGCCGATGAGAATGTAACATGACCAAAAAGGGTATTTTGAAAAATAATCAATTATAATATTTTAAAATATAATTGAAACTGTGATAACCGGATCTTGGTTATCATTTGAGGTAACTAATACGTGATTATTTTATATGTTTACGTGACAGTATGATAAACTGATATATTTGATCATGAGAGTATGTGAAATTTTTATGCATAAGAATGTATGCATAATGTGTGAATATCAGGGACGGACCTAGAATTTTTTTTAAACGGTGGCACCATTTGACCATAAGAAAAAAAATATAGGAAATTTTTTTCAAGCGGTAACACTGTTTGACTATAAGAAACAAATATACAGATTTTTTTTCAAATGGTGGTACCGTTTGACTAAGAAAATGACACTAACATGATTCGAACTTGGATGTGGGGTGAAATAAAAGCCTTGCAAACCAACTCTACCAAATAAAACTTGTTCTCATTATAGTTTCAAAATACATACGGTGACACACAACAAATTAATACGGTTGCACCGTTCACGAAACCTAAATTTTTTACCCTTCGGTGGAGAAACGATATGGTGGTGCGTGCCACCCATGGCACTTAACTAGGTCCGTCTATGGTGAATATGCATGATTGAAATTTGTATATGCATGATATGTTTTTTATGCATAAAATTGGTTCATGCATGGGTAAATATGCATGGGCATGCATACATGTAAGGGGTTGTTGAACCACCTTACTTATTTTAGAAAAGTATATATATGAGGGTGAGGCCCTCATACCCATTTGGATATAAGGGTGACATATCAAGGAGAGGTGTACCATGGGATAATTGTGACATATCAAGGAGAGGTGTACCATGGGATAAGGGTGGCATATCAAGGAGATGTGTACTTTTGGATATAAGGGTGACATTTGTATGTGTGATATGTGATATAACTCTTACTATTATATCTTCTAAGATTACTGTGATCTGGAATCTTTACTTCTTTGTGAATTAAAGGTTGATGATCAAGATTCTTATTGGAAATTGTAGTCTGGATGTTATTGAAAAGGGGGTAACAGGTTTATGGCCTGAAACTTTGAATAAACCTTGTTTTAATTAAAAAGGTTTAAAAGTGGCATTAAGAGAAACCTGGTTGGTACAAACCTATTTGGGTTTAGATGTGTTATTTAAGCCGAGAGATTGGCTTTGGAATTGGAAAGGTATTGGTATTATGTTTTACTTGTTCATATATTGTTATATATATGAAAAGTTGTTTTAAATAAAGTTTTGGGGATTCTCACCCTGCAATAACATAAAAAGGGAACTCACTAGACCTTTTGGTTTTAAATGTGTGTTGCGGAGGTGCGAACGGTAAGGGGAAGGGGAAAATGTGTATTTTCCTATATACATATCTGCATGAAGATTTGTCTATGATATGTATAGTTTTGATAAGATGAACGTTGATTAATACAAGAAATGTATTTTGAATTTTTGGTCTATGTATTATGTATAATAGAATCTTGTACTATGGGACCTGAGTGGTGTATAAACATGTATTTCTTATTTTTGAAGTATGTGTTACATGCAATGTGTGGTATGGGGTGTTACAGAAAGTGGTATTAGAGCCTGAGTTTAAGGGATTTAGGTATTTAACAGCATGATACCTAGACTTAAACTATTTCATTGCATGTTAAGGGTCCCGTACATATTTAGCACCATTGGAAATAAATATGATGAGTTAAAAGAACATTATGTAAGGTAAATTTTAATTACATCTGACCAGTGTAATTATGAATTTATAGGTACATAACTGGACTTGAATACTTTATTATATTTGGGAATGTGAATACGTGATCATTGACATTAAAATCTGCAGATGTCTAGCCAAACACGGAGATCTGAGAGAATGGCTCATCATGAGTCCGAGGAAAGGAAGGAATCACCCGTTAATCTTCCAACAAGTACTTCTGTAAATAGAGGTCGGGGAAGACCAAGGGGAAGAGGCAGAGGGAGAAGCCAGACACAGGGAAGAGGTCGAGCTGAAACACATTCTGAGCATGAAGAATCCCATTCTAGGAATGTTCAGGAGGAACCAGTGCCACATCCTGAATACATAACAAGAGACATGCTGGCAGAGGAAATAGGGAAATTAAGAGAAACCTTGACATCGATTATGGGAATACCGGCCAGGGTGGAAACGGAAAGAGTGGAAGTACATCCCTCTGTTCCAGTAACTCATAACAAGGAAGGAGACATCAAGATGTTCCTGACCTGTAAACCGCCAACTTTCTCTGGGGAAAGAGATCCAGCTAAGGCTATGTGCTGGATTAAAGAGATCGAATCCGTGTTTAACACCATTAGGTGTCCAGAAACCGGTAAAGTTTGATTTGCTGTATCTGTATTGAAGTCCAATGCTTTGTTTTGGTGGGAAGTTTAGGTATTCACATGCATGATGCCTAGACTTAAACTGTTTTATTGCATATTAGGGTCCCAAACATAGTTAGCACCTTTGGAATAAAATATGATAAGTTAAGAGATCAGTGTGTAAGGTATTTTCGGATTACATCTGGCCAATGTAATTTTAAATCTACAGGTACATAACTGAACTTGGACACTTTATTATATTTGAGAATGTGAAAATATGCTTATTAATTTTGAGTCTATAGATGACAAGTAGATCTAGAAGGTCAGAAATGATCACCCGCCCCAAACCCACTAATGAAGAAGAGGATTCTCCTATTCTTGCTCCTATTGGTACCTCTAAGGGCAGAGGTAGAGGCAGAGGCGGAGGAAGGGGCAGAGGCAGAGGTCAAGGCAGATGACAGACCAGAGGCAGAATAAATCAGCCAGAAGTTAATACAGATCAGGCTGAATCTAACTCAGAAAATATGAACCAAGAACAGGTACCACAACCATAATATGTGACTAGAGATATGCTTGCTGAAGAAATGAGAAAACTAAGGGAAACCTTGACTTCCATTATGGGGATTCCTGCCAAAATCGAGACTGACAGAGTTGAGATTAATCCAGCCGTTCCAGTTGTCAATAATAGGGAAGGAGATATAAAGATGTTTCTGACTTGCAAACCACCAACTTTCTCGGGAGAAAGAGAACCAATTAAAGCTATGTGTTGGATTAAATAAATAGAATCAATGTTCAACACCATTCGATGCGCATAATCAGATAAAGTCAGATTTACGGTGTTTGTTTTGAAGTCAAATGCATTATTTTGGTGGGAGGTAGAATCATTGGCTAGAACAGATATTTTGCAAACCATGACATGGGCAGAATTTGTGAATAGATTCAAAGAGCAGTTCTGTCCCAAAACAGCAGTCAGGCAGATGGAAGAGGACTTTTTAAACCTGGAACAGTGCTCTGGGTTAGTAAGAGAATACACAGAAAAAATTTATAGAGTATTCTAGATTCGCTGAACATTACATCTCAACAGAGGCTAGAAAAGTGGAGCGGTATATCTGGGGTCTAAAGCCCTCCATCAGAGAATTTGTTATAGCAATGAATCCTCTACTTTTCCATTGGCAGTAGATGCAACAGAAATCACCGAGAGAAACAAGAATAGAAGCGAAGAAAGGAAGTAAATCGAGAAAAGGAAATGGGAGGGGTCCTCAGCAAGTTATCGAGAATTAAAAACTGTCAAACCTAATAATAAATCAATGCAGAGACCAATGGAAAGAGCCTGTCCCCTGTATCGACAATATCACCGAGGATAATGCAGAATAGAGCCAATAAAATGTTTTAATTGTGGCAAAATTGGGCATACTTCGAATTTTTGTCGACAAAACAGAAAATGTTTCCATTGTAATTTGCCAGACCATTTCAAGAACAATTGCCCATAGTTAAAAGCTCCACAGCTCACTATGGGAAGCAATACATTGACTGGCTGTGGGAGACCAAGTATGGGCAGAGGATCGGGTGGGGCGCGGGGACGATCTTTTCAAATGACCAAACACAAAGCAGATCCTATACCCGATGTAGTAACAGATACTTTTTCTGTGAATTCATTACATGCTAAAGTATTGTTTGACTCGGGTGCAAACTTCTTGTTTGTCTCCCCATCATTTGCCTTATGTTCTCAAATGAATTCTGTGCCTCTTGACGAAAAGTTAGCAGTTGATACTGCTAATGGTCAAGTATATGTGAATAATGTATTCAATAACTGCACTATTATGATTGAGGGATATGAGCTACCCATCAGATTGTTTCCCATGCCTATGAAAGATTTTGATGTAGTAGTAGGAATGGATTGGTTGGCCGAGAATCAGACCAACATTGTTTGTGATAAGAAGATGATTATAATAATATTGCCAGACAGAGGGACAATTGTTATTTATGGTGATCATCAGAGTCATCGCACCAGTTTGTTATCAGTTATGAAAGCCAAAAAATGTATTCAAAAGAAATGCCAAGGATTTTTAGCCTACATAATTGATGCCAAGAAAGAAAAGGGTAAGCAAGAATTAATTCCGGTTGTCAGTAATTATCCTGAAGTCTTTACAGGAGACTTGTCAGGGTTACCTCCAGATAAAGTTATTGAATTTGGGATTGATTTGATACATGGAGCAGCACCTGTAGCAAAAGCACCATACAGATTAGCTTCATCAGAGTTAAAAGAACTGGTTACGCAATTGAAGGATTTGTCGGACAAGGGATTTATCAAGCCGAGTACTTCACCATGGGGAGCTCCAGTTTTGTTTGTGAAAAAGAAAGATGGCACTATGCGTATGTGTATTGATTATCGAGAGTTAAACAAACTGACTATAAAGAACAAATATCCATTACCCAGAATCAATGATTTGTTCGACCAATTGGTGGGAGCTAGTTATTTCTCCAAAATTGACTTACGATCAGGTTACCATCAGTTGAAAGTTAAAGAAGATGACATTGCAAAAACAACATTCCGAACCAAGTATGGACACCATGAATTCTTAGTTATGCCATTTGATTTGACTAACGCACCTGCAGCTTTCATGGATTTGATGAATTGAGTATGTAGGGAATATCTTGATAAATTTGTCATTGTATTTATCGATGATATTCTCATATACTCTAAAACCAAAGAAGATCACGCAGAACATCTTCGATTGATCCTTGAACTTCTGAAAAGAGAAAAGTCATATGCTAAACTATCAAAGTGTGAATTTTGGTTAAGAGAAGTCCAATTTCTGGGGCACGTCATATCCGAGGCTGGAGTAAAGGTAGATCCAACAAAGATTGAAGTCGTTGCAAAATGGGAGACACCGAAAACACCATCTGAAGTTCGAAGTTTCCTAGGATTGGTAGGCTATTACCATAAGTTTATCCAAGACTTTTCTAAAATAGCCGTGCCTTTGATGAAATTAACTCGAAAGAATATCAAGTTTCAGTGGAAAGAAGAACAACAGAAAGTCTTTCAGTTATTAAAAGACCATCTTTGGAGTGCTCCAATACTATCTCTACCCGATGGAACTGAAGATTTTGTGGTATATAGTGATGCATCATAATAAGGTTTGGGATGTGTCTTGATGCAAAGAGAAAAAGTTATATCATATGCATCTCGGCAATTGAAAGATCATGAAAAGAAATATCCGACACATGACATGGAATTGGCAGTCGTGGTTTTTGCTTTAAAAATATGGAGACATTATATCTTGGGAACAAAGTGTCAAATCTATACTGATCATAAGTGTGACACCCTAATCTCCACACATTGCATATTACATAGAATTCGTTCATAGAATACATAGATTCCCACATAGGTCCAAAATTACAAGAGTTTGTACTACAAGTTTACAATACAAAATCCATAACTTAAAAAAATTCCAGAATACATGCATTTGTAAACTATAATGGCTATCCTCCAAAACATATCCAGACATGATCTCCAAAATCTAAGCATATAAGGGAAATAATCACAGAATGCCTTTTCCCTTATTTAATATTATAACTGGTATTACCTGCACACATATTTGAAAACACAAAATGAGGGTTAGACAAAAGTCTAGTGAGATTTCCCTTTTTCATGTTATGCAGAGTGAAAATCACCAAAACATTTATCAAATAATCTTTCCACATAATGAAGGATAACAAAAGTAACACATTCTGTTTGAGTTCATCGGGCCTCTGGTTCAAAATCCCATACTTAGAAAATAATTGGTTTTCAGTCCATCGGAGCTCTGGTTCAAAATACAATACTTAGAAAATATTTCAATTTGGAGGACCAGATTCTCTGGTTCTACTATCCAGAGCTTCTGGTTCACAAGATCAAGCCAACCAGATTCTCTTTCTTGAATAAAAATTTCCTTGAATGCTCATAAATCAATTCCATAGATAAAACATAGCCTTTCCAAGAATTTAAATCATAATTTAAAAATGTCATGAAGGACCAGAGCCTCTGGTTCTACTATCCAGAGCTTCTGGCTCCYATCCAAGACCAACCAGAGCTTCTGGTTCACCCGTGAAGGCCAACCAGATCCCCTCTGGTATGTTTTTCATAAAAAGATTTTAAGTATAAAAACTCTTTGAAATATTATTTTAAAACTATAAATCTAACATAGAGCTTGTTTCTAAAAGATATAGAGCTTTTGTTTAAACTAATAATTTATGAAAGACTTACATAATTTTCAAATCAACATCCAGAATCCTCTGGTTCCATTATGAGGACCAATCAAAGCCCCTCTGGTTCCTTGCAAGGTATAACCAGAGCTCCTCTGTTTTCTCATAATCAATGCTTTTATCTAAAGCATTTTATTCACAACCAATGGTCATAAGCCATATTTTCTCCAATTCCATATCGTCATTACTATCATTTCTACTAAAGATAACATCTCTAAACTCTCAAATCACCGAGAAATAAGAACTCCGGTCTGTTATAACCTTAATAGATATCATAGTAAGAGTTAGGCCAAACAAACAATGACTAACCTTATATCCTCCCAATAATCCCTTTTCTTGATATTCCACCCTTATGTCCTCTCATTAATTAATATGAAGTAGTTCATCAAAAGACAGACCTCAGTCATATATATCAGAGTGAACATGTTCATAATTTCTAAACCAAATCATGGTTTCAACATAGGCTAATACTCAAAACCTTTTTAAACCTCAAGAACAACCTATTCTTCCAAAACAGTTTCAAACTCTATTTTTCTGTCAAAACCTCGTTCAAACTGTTTTAAACCCAGTTACTGTTTGAATTCTTCCAAAACAGTTTCAAATCTTCAAACTCATAATCTTTATGTTAAATCATCTAGAAAACAACTTTTCACCAAGCTCTTTCTATACTCAAATTATCAAAATTTAACAGTTCGATATTCACAAATATAAAGGTTTGGTTAATAAAACTCACCTTATCAAATAGATTGTTTGTTGATTAACACACAACAAATTCTTTGCTAAACACAAGATCTTAACACACTTTCGTAGCAACATATTTTCTTCAAAATCCCACCGCCTTGAACACTCTTTCACTTACTCAAAAGATTCTTTTTTAAAATAACAGTGATAAGAATGAATCTTATCTTTACTTTTCTTTAAATATCCCCACCTAGGCGGTGGAGGATATGTATAAATATAAAATTGACTAAGGCGGTGTGACTTTATATTGTTAAAACCCACTTTGCTTAAAGGTGAAGATACTATCTTCTTAATAAAATAATACACCACGTATGCACATTATCTATCACACATAGGTTATTCACTTATATATATATATATATATATATACATACATACATACCATATCATGCATGATGTCACATATGCATAATATTCATGTAATTAATCTATTAATAAGCATGCCATCTTATAATTTACCAAATAATCACGTATAATTTACCTCGACCCAGGTTGTCTGAAACCCAATTATAACAATAAGAGTTTGCAACACTTGTTCAACCAGAAGGAATTAAATATGAGGCAACGTCGATGGATTGAACTTGTTAATGATTATGATTGTGAGATTCTCTATCACCCGAAAAAAGCTAATGTGGTAGCCGACGCCTTAAGCCAAAAAGAAAGAAGTGTAACAATTAAAGCAATGAAAATCTACTTAACTCCCTATCTTCATCAAGAGATTTTGAAATGTCAAAAAGAGGCTGTCAAAGAAGAAAATGTGAAAGTAGAAAAAGTGGGTAAGATGATTTCCATCATGGAACCAAACGATGAAAAAATATTATGTTTTCAAGGCCGGATATGGGTACCAAGCTATGGAAATACACGATAAACCATCTTGAGTGAAAGCCACAAGTCCCGTTATTCAATTCATCCAGGTACCAACAAGATATATAAAGATTTGAAGGTATTTTATTGGTGGCCAGGTCTCAAGAAAGACATAGCAAAATATGTGGAACGATGTTTAACTTGCCTGCAAGTTAAAGTAGACATCAAAGACCATATGGAAACCTACAATCCTTGGAAATACTAGTTTGGAAATGGGATCACATTACAATGGGCTTTATCATGAAGTTACCTCGAACTCCGAAAGGTTATGATGCAGTATGGGTAATAGTGGATCGTCTATCCAAGTCTGCACATTTCCTACCGATGAAGGAAACTAATTCATTAGAAAGGTTGGCTCAATTGTACATCAAGAAAATTGTAACTAGACATGGTGTTCCTTTGTCCATTATATCTGACAGAGATAGTTGCTTCACCTCAAAAGTTTGGGAAAGTTTGCAAAAAGCCTTGGGGTCACAAATACGGTTAAGTATGGCCTATCATCCTCAGACAGACGGGCAGAGTGAAAGAACAATCCAAACACTCGAAGACATGTTGAGAACTTGTGTAATCGACTTCGGGGGTTCATGGGATGAACACTTGCCATTGATAGAATTTGCCTACAATAACATTTATCACTCCAGCATCCAAGCGGCACCTTATGAAGTCTTATATGGAAGAAAATGTCGAACACCGTTGTGTTGGAATGAGGTGGGTGAAAAACAATTGACAGTTCCCGAGATTGTGCAAGTAACATCTAAAAAGATTGACCAGATTCGGGCGAGAATTAAGATTGCCCAAGATCGACAGAAAATTTATGCTGATAAACGAAGAAAACCGATTGAATTTGATATAGGAGATTTTGTAATGCTAAAAGTATCTCCTTGGAAGGGTGTTATGAGATTTGGGAAGAAAGGAAAACTTAGTCCAAGGTATATTGGACCATTCAAAATCTGCAAACGGGTTGGACTGGTAGCTTATCAGTTAGAACTACCAGAGGAACTCAGCCTAATTCATAGTACCTTTCATGTATCGAATCTACGCAAATGTTTGGCAGACCCAAGTCTAGCAATACCACTTCCTGAGATCAAACTTGAATATTAGTTGAATTTCATCGAAGTACCAGAAGCAGTAACTGACAGAAAGACCAAGATTTTGAGAAATAAAGAGATCATTTTAGTGAAGGTGCAGTAGCGTTTTCATAAGGGTTCAGAAGCAACATGAACTAGAATCTGAAATGAGAACCCGTTACCCTTGGCTATTTGATTAAATGAATTTCGGGATGAAATTCTTTTAAGGGGGGAAGAATGTTATAACCGGGTTCCAGATAACCTGGGATTGAGGTAACCTATACGTGATTATTATTTGAAAATACATAATGGCATGCATGGAAATTAATTAATATATAAATAGTATGCATATATGTGAAAAAGGTGATATGATGCATACATGATTTATATGAGCATTTATGAGATGTGAATCACACATGAGAAGTTGAATATTTTATTATATGAAGATAAGTTATCTTCACTGTTAAGAAAGGGTTTCAAAAATAATATCTTGCACCGCCCCAAACCATATTAAAATGATAAAATCCTCCACCGCCTTTGAAAGGATTTTAAAAGAGAGAAAAAAGATAAGATTTCATCTTATCACTTTATCTTTTGGAAAAGAAACCTGTTGAGAGAGAGAAAAGAGTGTTGTGACGGTGAAAAATATTCTTGAAGAACTTGTGAAATTGCTATGTATTACTACCTGCAGAATCTGTGATTTTAAGGTGAGTTTTTGAATTACTGTTTGTTTACAAACTGTAATTTTAATCTACTATTTGGATTTTATAAACTGTTGGTTACTGATGGTTTGAGATTTAAAAAGAACTTGGTAAAGTTGTTTCTAAACAGTCTTAAAAGAAATGATTTATGATTCTAAAATTGGAATCTGTTTTGGAGAGATTAAAGCAGAAACTGTTCTTTAAAAACAATGTTAATTGGGAATAATACCCTATTTTGAGGATTTAAAGAGGATAAGATGATTTGAGAAATCATATATAGAACAAATTGTTATTGTGGTTTGAAAGGTTTAAATATAAACCTGTTTTGTGATCATGATTGGTTAAAACTATGAACGAGGTTCACTCTGACATAAATGACTGCAGCCTGTCATTGGATGAAATAGTTCATAAGATTTTTAGGGGAAATAAGGATGGTCGTTGTGTGTGAAGGATATAACGGTTGCTATCAAGGGGAATTTTGGATGTAATAAGGATGGTCGTTGTGTGTGCATGGTATAACTATTGCTATTATATCTTTTAAGATTACAACAGATTGAAGTTCTCACTTCTTGGTGATTTGAGAATTTAGAGATGTTGTTCTTATTAGAAATAATAGTGTTGATGTTATGATTACGGGAAAATATGGCCTATGGTCATTAATTTTGGTTAAAAGTGTTTTGGAACAGAATGTTCATTTTTATGAGGAACCAGAAGAGCTCTGGTTGGTCCTCACTATAGAACCAGAGGATTCTGGTTATTGATTTGAGAAATGTGTAAGTTCTTACTAAAATGTACTAGTTGGACAAGAGACTCTATATCTATTGATAAGAGCTTCTGTGTCAAAATCGTATTTTAAGAAGTTCTCAAGAAAAGGATTTATACTTAGAAAGTTTTCTTACAAAAGACGGACTAGAGGGGCTCTGTTGACCTGTGTGAATTGGACCAGAAGCTCTGGTTGGTCATGTCTTATGAACCAGAAGCTCTGGTTGGTCATGTCTTATGAACCAGAGGCTCTGGTCGAACATGAACTCTCTTTTGATCATTTTTACTTATGGAAAAGCTAATTCCTTATTTACAAAGTCAAGACAAGGAATATTATGAGGAATTACTTGAGCAAGAGGCTCTGGTCGAAGGACCAGAGGCTCTGGTAGAGGAACCAGACGGGCTCTGGTCCTATTTAGTTAAATATTTCTAAGTATGGTATTTGGAACCAGATGCCCGATGAACTTAAACAGAATGTGATTTTATCTCCTGATTTTCAGAATGGTATATTTTAAATAAATGTTTTGGTGATCTACACCCTGCATTACATAGAAAAAGGGATTCTCACTAGACATTCATGTCTAACCCTCATTTTGTGTTTTCAAAATATGTGTGCAAATAATGATAATAAGGGAAAGAGCATTTTGTGAACTATTTCCCTATGTGCTTAGCTGTATGAAGATCTTAACTAGCCATGTTTTGGGAGTTTAGATATTAAGATACAAGAGCACGTACTTTTGGAATTTTTGAGTTGTATATTTTATAGTATAAGTCTCTTGTATTATGGACCTATGTGGGGGAAAAACATATATTCTATAAATGTGATATGTGTTATATGCAATGTATGGATTTTGGGGTGTTTCAGAGTTGGCATCAGAGCCTGAGTTTAAGAGATTTAGTTATTCACATGCATGATGCCTAGACTTAAACTGTTTTATTGCATATTAGGGTCCCAGACATAGTCAGCACCTTTGGAATAAAATATGATAAGTTAAGAGATCAGTGTGTAAGGTATTTTCGGATTACATCTGGCCAATGTAATTTTGAATATATAGGTACATAATTGAACTTGGACACTTTATTATATTTGGGAATGTGAAAATATGCTTATTAACTTTGAATCTACAGATGACAAGTAGATCTAGAAGCTCAGAAAGGATCACTCGCCCCAACCCCACTAATGAAGAAGAGGATTCTCCTATTCTTGCTCCTATTGGTACCTTAGAGGGCAGAGGCAGAGGCAGAGGCAGAGGCAGAGGCAGAGGCAGAGGCAGAGGAAGGGGCAGAGGCAGAGGTCAAGGTAAATGACAGACTAAAGGCAGAATAAGTCAGCCAGAAGTTAATGTAACACCCCATTCCACATATTGCATGTAACATATACTTCATATACAAGAAATACATGTTTATACATCACATAGGTCCCTTGGGTACCAGAATCTACCAGTACTGAATACATGGTCCAAAAATACAATTGTTGTACTATTCTACATTCTTCTAACAAAATTATACATAACATAGCCAAATCTTCCAACAATTATGCACATAGAAAAATATTACATTTTTCCCTTTCCCTTACAGTCTGCACTTCCTGCACTACATATTTAAAATCACAAAACGAGGGTTAGACCGAAAGGTCTAGTGAGTTCCCTTTTTATGTCATTGCAGGGTGAAATCACCAAAACTTTATAAAACAACTTTTCATATATAAAGTGAAGATATGAACAAGTACCCTGTATTATCAATACCTTTTTATTTTTCAAAGCCAAACATTCAGCTATTCAAGTAACATACTCCAAACCCTCATAGGTTTGAACCAACCAGGTTTCATATTATGCCACTTTTAAACCGTTTTAATTAAAACAAGGTTATTCAAAGTCTCAGGCCAAACCTGTTATTTCCTCTTCAATAACATCAACACTATGATTTCCAATAAGAACTCTAAATTTAAATCTTTAAGTCACAAAAAAATAAAGATTCCAAATCACAGTAATCTTAAAGGATATAATAGTAAGAGTTATATTACACATCACACGTACAAATGCCACCATTATATCCAAAGGTACACTTCTCCTTGATATGCCACCCTTATCCCATGGTACACCTCTCTTTGATATGCCACCGTTATTTCATCATCAAAACATTTTTCATAAAACAAATTCCTATTAAAACAGAATGCAGCCATAAATGTTCTAATGAAATATCATCAGTTTAGTATCATTTTTATCAAAATTTCCATTCTTTATACAAGAATATCAAAATAACAATTTGCATAAATAATACATAAGTCAATGTACAAATCCGGTCAACACAGTCTTGGCTGGTTTACTAATCCAGGCAATATAAAACCTTTGTCCGATTTACTAATCCGGACAGCTCTCTTCAAAGCCTTGTCCGATTTATCAATCCGGGCAACACATACTCAAGACCTTGTCCGATTTAAGTAAACCGGTTACCTCTTGGTCGTATTCGTACTTCTCCGTTCAATATTCTTAACCGATTTACATTTCTCAAATCCCACTAACACTTTACATCACATGATACTATGTTCGATTTGAAGCTACACCGGACAACAAGTGTCCGATTTAACATAGCCCGGTCAATACTTTGTCCGGTTTTAACATAGTCCGGACAATACTTCATTCGGTTTAACAAAATCCGAACAACACATATTAACATAATTCAATTATGCATTTTAAGGTATTTTCAAAACATTTAACCACTCACCTTATGCAATTTGAAAGCAAGGCTGAGTCCAACTTCAAAAATCCAATCAAAACAAGAAATCCTATCAATTCTTCTTTAAATCGTACACTTCTTCTCAAAAATGGCAAGAAGAAAAATGGAGGCTTCAACCTCCTTTTATACCTTTCCAAAATTAGGAAGGCGGCTAAACCACCCCTTTATGCATACCCACACGTATGCATACTACTTTATGCATATACACAGAGCGTCATGCATACATGCCTATGCATACATGCACATAATCATGTATATATCTATCATATGTATGCAAAGCATATCAATTCATGCATATTCACATATATATACCATCTTATATATGCATTTCACATTACACACACATACCCATATAATTAATGCATACACACATCCCATCTCATACATGCATACATATTATGCATTTTAATTTCACATACTAGCATGATCAAGAATTACAATTTATCATGCTGTCACATAATCATTTAATAAGTGATCACATATTAATTACCTCCGGTGATAACCAGGATCCGGTTATCACATTATCCACCTATTAAAAGAATTCCATCGCGGAATTCCTTTAATCAAAGAGCCACGGATATTCTGATTTTGTTTTCGATTCCAATTCCCAAGTTGCCTCTGATCCTTTGTGAAACTTCCACTGTACTTTAACCAAACTGATTTCTTTGTTTCTCAACACCCTGATTTTTCGGTCAATCACAACTTTTGGTGTCTTCACAAAGTTCAGTTTACTATCCAATTTAACTTCTGGAAGCAGTATAGCTAGACTTGGATCAGCTAAACATTTGATACATGAAAAGTGTTATGAATCAGACTAAGCTCTTCTGGTAGCTCTAACTGATAAGCCACTGGCCCAACCCAATTCGTTTACATACTCTGAACGACCCAACATATCTCGGACTGAGCTTACCTTTCTTTCCAAATCTGACAACACCTTTCAATGGAGAAACTTTTAACATCACAAAATCACTTACACAAAACTCAATTGGCTTTCGACGATTATCAGCATAACTTTTCTGGCGATCTTGTGTTGTTCTGATTCTTTCACGGATCTGTTCAATCTTTTCTGAAGTTTCTTGAACAATCTCAGGACCCATTAACTGCTTTTCTCCTACCTCGTTCCAACACAACGACATTCGACATTTACGTCCATACAATACTTCATACGGTGCCTCTTGGATGCTGGAATGGTAACTATTATTATACGCAAACTCTATCAGTGGCAAATGATCTTCCCACGATCTCTCGAAGTCAATGATACAACTTCTTAACATGTCTTCGAGGGTCTGGATGGTTCTTTCACTTTGCCCGTCAGTTTGCGGATGATAAGTTGTATTTAACCGAATTTCAGACCCCAACGTTTTTTGCAGACTTTCCCAAAATTTTGAAGTAAATCGGCTATCTCTATCAGAGATAATAGATAGTGGAACACCGTGCCTAGTTACAATCTCTTTGATATAAACATGTGCCAGCTTTTCTAAAGAGCATCCCTCTTTTATAGGTAGAAAATGCGCATATTTAGATAAACGATCAACAATTACCTAGATTGCATCGTACCCCTTTGGAGTTCGAGGTAACTTTATGACGAAATCCATTGTAATGTGATCCCATTTCCACACAGGAATCTCCAAAGATTGAAGACTTCCATATGACTTTTGATGCTCAATCTTAACCATTGTTCCATATATTCGGCTATGTCCCTCTTCAATCCGGGCCACCAATAAAAAGTTTTCAAATCTCTGTACATCTTATTGGTACCTGGGTGAATAGAGTATCAGGATTTATGGCTTTCATTTAATATAGTATTCCGGACATCCCCAAAACACGGTACCCAAATTCGCCCTTGAAAACACATAATTCCTTCATTGTTCGGTTCTAGAATCGTAATCATCTTACCCAATCTTTCTGATTTGACAAGATCTTCTTTCATGGCTTCTTTTTGACATCTTAGAATTTATTTATGAATATCAAGGACTAAGTTTATTCTCATTGCCACAGCTTTAATAGTCCCACTCCTTTCTTTTCTACTTAATGCGTCAGCTACCACATTGGCTTTCCCTGGGTGGTAGAGGATTTCACAATCATAATCATTAACAAGTTCAATCCATCGCCGCTTTCGCATATTTAGTTCTTTCTGGCTGAACAGGTGCTGCAGACTTTTATGATCAATATAAATCTGGCACTTTGTCCCCAGAAGATAATGTCTCCATATTCAACGCAAACACCACCGCAACCGGTTCCATGTCATGAGTTGGATATTGCTTTTCATGATCCTTCAATTGCTTTGACGCATAAGAAATCACCTTTCCTCTCTGCATCAAAACACATCTCAATCCCAGTTTCGAAGCATCACTATATACTGTAAAATCTCTTGATCCCTCAGGTAGGGTCAACACTGGTGCACTGCAAAGATGATCTTTTAACAGTTGGAAGGCTGTTTGCTGTTCTTCCTCCCACTGGAATTTAACATTCTTTCAAGTAAATTTGGTCAATGGTACAACTATTTTAGAGAAGTCCTGAATGAACTTACGATAATAGCCTACCAATCCCAAAAAGCTTCGAACTTCAGAGGGAGTTTTTGGAGCTTCCCACTTTTCAACTGCTTCTATTTTGGCTAGATCTACCTTCACCCCTGCTTCTGAGATAACATGACCCAAGAATTGAACTTCCCTTAACCAGAACTCACACTTGGATAACTTCGCATACAACTTTTCTCTTTTCAATAATTCCAATATCAGACGAAGATGTTCTGTGTGTTCCTCTTCAGTTTTAGAGTATATAAGAATATCATTGATAAATACAATAACGAATTTATCAAGATATTCCTTACATACCCTATTCATTAAATCCATAAAGGCTGTGACGCATTAGTTAGGCCGAATGGCATAATTAAGAATTCGTGATGCCCGTACCTGGTTCGGAAAGCTATTGTAGCGATATCCTCCTCCCTGACCTTTAACTGGTGATACCCGACCTTAAATCAATTTTGGAGAAATAACTCGTTCTCACCAACTGATAAAATAAATCATCAATCCTTGGCAAAGGATACTTGTTTTTGATTGTCATCTTATTCAATTCACGATAATCTATACACATTCGCATAGATCCATCTTTCTTTTTAACGAATAAGACCGGAGCGCCCCAAGGTAAAGTGCTAGGTCGAATGAATCCCTTATCAGTTAAATCGTTCAACTGAGCAACCAATTCCTTCAATTTTGATGGAGCCAATCGATACGACGCCTTAGCTACTGGTACTGCCCCTGGTATAAGATCAATTCTGAATTCGATAACTCTATCCGGCGGTAATCCAGACAAATCTTCTGGAAAGACTTTTGGGTATTCATTAGCAATCGGAATTAGTTCCTACTTTCCCTTTTCTTTCTTTAAATCAATAAGATATGCCAGACATCCTTGACACTTCTTCCGAGCTTTCAGCACAATTAAGAGATTGGTATGATGATTCTGACGATCACCATAGATAACAACTGTTCCACTCTCTGGTAGAATAATTTTGATCAATTTCTTGTTGCAAACGATACTGGCCTGATGCTCTGCCAACCAATCCATACCCACTACTACATCGAATTCTTTCATTGGCATTGGGAACAACTGAATTGGTAACTCACATCCCTCAATAACAATAATACAATTATTGAATACACTAGCAACAAATTCCTGACTATTAGCAGTATCAAATACTAATTTGTCATCAAGTAACACATAATTCAAACATGAAATTTGAGCAAACGATGGTGACACAAACAAAAAGTTTGCACCAGAGTCAAATAACACCTTAGCACGTATATAATTCAGAAGGAAGGTACCTGTTACTACATCTAGCGATGCTTCTGCCTCATTCTTTGTCATCTGGAAGGACCGTCCCCGTGCCCCTCCTTGCCCTCCTTGCCCTCCTCTAGATACTGTAGGTCTTCCCCGAGTACCCGACACATTACTCCCCATTGTCAATTGTGGAGTTCTCAACAACGGACAGTTTGGTCGTATGTGATATGGGGAATTGCAATTGAAACATCTTCTATTGGATGGGCAACTCCTTGATAAATAGCCCGCTTCACCACACTTATAACACTTCCTTGGGTCCATCTTACATTCACCTTGATGAACCTGTCGGCATTATGTACAGACTTTCTCACCAATTTTTGGTTCAGGTTTGTTATCATATTTTACTATTTTTGACCCTCGATAGTTTGATGAAGGTCCTTCCCATATTCTCTTCTCCACAACCTTCCCTTCTACTTGTCGATTCTTATTATGTTCTGTTACTTCGGCTGCATCCACAGTTAGTGAAAAGGTATTGGGATTCATAGCAATTACAAATTCACGAATTGATGGTTTCAATCCCCAGATATACCTTTCCACCTTTCTGGATTCCGATGAAATATAATGTTCAGCAAATCGAGAGTATTCAATAAACTTCTCAGTGTACTCTCGAACTGTTCTGTTTCCCTGTTTCAATTTCAGAAAATCTTCTTCCATTTGTCGTACAGCCGTCTTAGGGAAGAACTGATCCTTGAATCGATTCACAAATTCTGTCCAGGATAATGTCTGTAAGACATCTGTTCTGGCCAACGATTCAACTTCCAACCAAAACAGAGCATTTGACTTTAATACTGAGACAACATATCTAACTTTATCAGTTTTCGAACACCGGATGGTGTTGAACACAGATCCAATCTCCTTGATCCAACACATGGCTTTTACTGGATCCCTCTCTCTGGAGAAAGTTGGCGGTTTACATGCTAAAAACATCTTGATGTCTCTTTCCTTGTTATGAGTAACCAGAATAGAGGGATGTACTTCCACTCTTTCCGTTTCCACTCTAGCCGGTATTCCCATAATAGACGTTAAGGTTTCTCGTAACTTTCCCATTTCCTCTGCCAGCATATCTCTKGTTATATACTCTGGGTGTGGCACTGATCTTTCCTGAACATTCCCAGAATGAAATTCTTCATGCTGAGAATGTACTTCAGCCCAACCCCTTCCCTATGACTGACTTCTCCTTCTACCTCTTCCTCTGGTTCTTCCTCGACCTCTATTTCCAGAAGTACTTGTCGGAAGATTAGCAGGTGATTTCTTTCTTTCCTCAGACTCTGGATGGGCTGTTCTTTCAGATCTTCGTGTTCGGCTAGACATCTGCAGATTTGAATGTAAATAATCACGTATTCACATTCCCAAATACAATGAAGTATTCAAGTCCAAACATGTACCAGTAAATTTTAATTACATTTACCAGTAAATTCATAATTACACTGGCCAGATGTAATTAAAATTTGCCTTTACACACTGTTCTTTCAACTCATCATATTTATTTCCAATGGTGCTAACTATGTCCGGGACCCTTAACATGCAATGAAACAATTTAAGTCTAGGTATCATGCTGTTAAATACCTAAATCCCTTAAAATCAGGCTCTGATACCGCTTCCTGTAACACCCTATTCCACATATTGCATATAACAAATACTTCATATACAAGAAATACATGTTTATACACCATATAGGTCCCTTAGTACAAAAATCTACCAGTACTGCATACATGGTCCAAAAATTCAAAATACAATTCTTGTACTATTCCACATTCTTCTAACAAAATTATACATATCATAGCCAAATCTTCCAGCAATTATGCACATAGGAAAATATTACATTTTCCCCTTTCCTTTACCGTATGCACTTCCTGCAATACATATTTAAAATCACAAAACGAGGGTTAGACCGAAAGGTCTAGTGAGTTCCCTTTTTATGTCATTGCAGGGTGAAATCACCAAAACTTTATAAAACAACTTTTCATATATAAAGTGAAGATATGAACAAGTACCATGTATTATCAGTACGTTTTTATTTTTCAAAGCCAAGCATTCAGCTATTCAAGTAACATACTCCAAACCCTCATAGGTTTAAACCAACCAGGTATCATATTATGCCACTTTTAAACCTTTTTAATTAAAACAAGGTTATTCAAAGTCTCAGGCCAAACCTGTTATTTCCTCCTCAATAACATCCAGACTATGATTTCTAATAAGAACTCTGATTTTAAATCTTTAAGTCACAAAGAAATAAAGATTCCAAATCACAGTAATCTTAAGGGTGCATTTGGTACGTGGAACAGGGTGGGACATGACAGGACATGACACACTTGTCCCATGTTTGGTGTGTTTTTAAGTGAAACTAAGTGGAACTAACCTGGACAAGGATGGGACACGGGTGTTCACCCTTACCCCCTAGAACTAAGTGGAACAAGGTTTTTTTTACAAATCTACCCTCACTCAATCGTGCGCTCCTTCCCCGTCACTCCTCCATACGCCATACGTAGTCTGCCTCCATCGCACCCTACCTTCTCCTTCATCATTCGGCGACGGGAGTTCTACCTTCCCCTTCATCTCGACGATTTCTACGTTCTCATTTTTTCCCCATCGCTCCATACACTGTCCGCCTTCATCGCTATCCCTTCTCCTTCATCAGGTACACGATTGCCCTAATAAATCGGCTGTTTGCTTTATTGCCCTAAATTGGCTGTTTGCTATGTTTGGAACGATTTAGGGTTTGCTATGTTTGAAATTTGATCGATTTATAGTCATCTTTCTGGTAATCATTTCTCAATTTGATTTAATTTATGCTTCTTTCTCTATGAACTTAAATGCAAGTCCCTGCTTAATATAGTTGCAGCATCACATTTTGTTCATTAAGGTTCTTTTTATTGAAATTTGATCTCTACCTCTTACAAATCTCAAGTAACAATTTCAGTTTGATTGAGATCTTTGAGTACGCTCTCGTTACTATAAAATAGCTCACCCTGAATTTTTTATGTCAAAAAAGTACTATTTAGGTGCAAAATTGGTACTAGCCATGTCACAAACCTTAGCACCCACAGTGTTCTGTTTGTAGTACTTGTTTGAAGGTTAATGGTGGTCAATAACTATCTTTGCAGTAACTTGGAATCCATTATCAAATTTGAATATCCTGTGCAAATCCCAAGCTCCAAGCTTAGCTGTTTCCCTTATGACATGGAGTACGCTTTCTGTGTAGATATTTGTCCTAAAGCCTTGTTGGAAGCCGTAAAATTTTGTTTCATTATGATGGACCAAGGATAAAAGGAGTTATGAATTGCAAAAAGGGTTTGAGGTTTTGAATTTGTGCATCAAGCCTTGATACTTGCACTATGATATTCCAATAGATAGAGGGCTGATGATTTCGAGTTAGCTTATTGAATAGATTGAACTAGTCTTGGTCATGGATGGAAGTTTTTTCAAGCTGTCAATTCTTTGCATATTTGAAAGTATCTTCCTTGAAAAAGTTTGAATCTTATCATTGCTAAACCTGTTCACCTCTCTTCTACTTTATCCATGTTATCTTAATGGATTTTTACCATTTGTGATTGGCAGCAAATGTTAAGGTTCTTATCCTTGATCATGCTTCATTTTCTGTTCTTTCAGTCAAAGGGAAATTATTGAAGCCTGGACCTTGTATTTTTAAATAGTATTTGTAAACATTTATATTGATTATTTAGTGAAAAAATACTAAACAACTCACTGGGGGTAAATTGGTCATTTTAACCAGTTCTGTCCTGTCCTGTCATGTCTTACCAAACGCTGAACAGCTGTCCTGTCCTGTCCTGTCCTGTCCTGTCTGCACACCAAACGCACCCTAAAGGATATAGTAGTAAGAGTTATATTACACATCACACGTACAAATGCCACCCTTATATCCAAAGGTACACCTCTCCTTGATATGCCACCCTTATCCCATGGTACACCTCTCTTTGATATGCCACCCTTATTCCATGGTACACCTCTCCTTGATATGCCACCCTTATTTCCTCATCAAAACATTTTTCATAAAACAAACTTCAATTAGAACATACCGCAACCATAAATGTTTTAATGAAATATCATCAATTCAGTATCATTTTTATCAAAATTCCCATTCTTTATACAAGAATATCAAAATAACAATTTGCATAAATAATACATAAGTCAATGTACAAATCCGGTCAACACAGTCTTGGCTGAACTTCATCTCCGGTCAAGCCTTGGCCTGTTTACTAATCCGGTCAATATAAAACCTTTGTCCGATTTACTAATCTGGACAGCTCTCTTCAAAGCCTTGTCCGATTTATCAATTCGGACAACACATATTCAAGACCATGTTCGATTTAACTAAACCGGTTACCTCTTGGTCCGTTCAATATTCATAACCGATTTACATTTCTTAAATCCCACTAACACTTTACATCGCATGACACTATGTTTGACTTGAAGCTACACCCGAAAACAAGTGTCCGATTTAACATAGCCCGGTCAATACTTTGTCCGATTTTAACATAGTCCGGACAATACTTCATTCGGTTTAACAAAATCTGGAAAACACAGATTAACATAATTCACTTATGCATTTTAAGGTATTTTCGAAGCATTTAACCACTCACCTCATGCAATTTGAAAGCAAGGCTGAGTCCAACTTAAAAAATCCAATCAAAACAAGAAATCCGATCAATTCTTCTTTAAATCATACACTTCTCAAAAATGGCAAGAAGAAAAATGGAGGCTTCAACCTCCTTTTATACCTTTCCAAAATTAGGAAGGCGGTTAAACCGCCCCTTTATGCATACCCACACATATGCATACTACTTTATGCATATACACAGAGCGTCATGCATACATGCCTATGCATATATGTACATAATCATGTATATATTTATCATATGTATGCAAAGTATACCAATTCATGCATATTCACAATATATACCATCTTATATATGCATTTCACATTACACACACATACCCATATAGTTAATGCATACATACATCCTATCTCATACATGCATCCATATTATGCATTTTAATTTCACATACTAGCATGATCAAGTATAACAATTTATCATGCTATCACATAATCATTTAACAAGTAATCACATATTAATTACCTCGGGTGATAACCAGGATCTGGTTATCACAGTTAATACAGATCAGGCCAAATCTAACTCAGAAAATATGAACCAAGAACAGGTACCACAACCAGAATATGTGATTAGAGATATGCTTGCTGAAGAAATGGGAAAGTTAAGGGAAACCTTGACTTCCATTATGGGGATTCCCGCCAGAATTGAGACTGGCAGAGTTGAGATTAATCCAGCCGTTCCAGTTGTCAATAACAGGGAAGGAGATATAAAGATGTTTCCGACTTGCAAACCACCAACTTTCTCGAGAGAAAGAGAACCAATTAAAGCTATGTGTTGGATCAAAGAAATAGAATCCGTGTTCAACACCATTCGATGCGCAGAATCAGATAAAGTCAGATTTGCGGTGTCTGTTCTGAAGTCAAATGCATTATTTTGGTGGGACGTAGAATCATTGGCTAGAACAGATATTTTGCAAACCATGACATGGGCAGATGTGTTAACCGGGTTTTGGTTATTACCCAAGGTATTTATTATGTGAATTAATTGATTATGTGGATACATGTTTATATGAAATAAATATGTGAATATGTGTAGTTTATGCATGAGAATATATATGTGCATAATGTGTACGTGTATATATATATATATATATATATATATGTTATATATATATGCAATATATAAAATAATATGTAAAAGTGTTTTTGTGCCTGCATGCATGAATGATTTGGTTATATGCATGCATGTGGGGGAGGGGAACCGACTTTCCAAATTTGGAAAGTATAAATAAGAGGGCTTTGGAAGAGGCAAAAGTTTCTTACCTCTTTGAGATTTTGGAAATTTGGATAGAAGAGTTGTCCGGAGATTCAAGTATTGAATCAAGTTGGTCTTGCATTCATCTTTTTCTTCAAAATCTGAATTTGTGTTTTAAAGGTGAGCGATTTCTAAACATCTTTGTATAAATTTTGTACTAGTTTTATTGAGTGTTGCATATAGATTGAAAAGAAATCAGATATTCAATTAAGGACAAAGGGTGACCGGATTAAGTCTAAATCAGACAAAGCTTGTCCGGATTATTCTTAAACCGAATAAGAGTCATCTGATTTATTCATAAATCGTTTAAGTGTTGTGCAATTTAGGGTGTTAGTGAGAATTTTGAAATATGTAAACCGGTCAAAGGTTTTGAACGGAGAAGTATGAATACGACCAAGCATTGTGCGGTTTAGCCTTAAATCGCCTAAGGGTCGTGCGGATTAGCTGTAAACCGATCACGTATTGAGCAGTTTAGTCTTTAACCGATCATGTGTTGTCCGGATTGCCTTAAACTGGACATGAATCATGCGATTTAGTCTTTAATCGACCAAGGGTTGTCCGGATTAGTAAATCGAACAAAAGGGACAAGTGTTGTCCGGACTGTATATCCAGATAACTTGTCCGGATAACTTATATTTGATAACTCTTAAGTGTTTAATATTCTAGACATTTATATAGTTTAAAATGTCTATTATTGGGTTTGAGTATGAATTTATAAAAAGGGTATTTTATATTTTTTAAATAAAAAGATATGTTCCTACCAAACATGGTGACGTAAGTCTGTTTTGGTTTGGAACGAGATTTTTGGGAAATGTTTCTACCAAGCGTGGTGACTTAAGTCTGTTTTGGTATGAAACTATATTTTGGGAAACCTTCCTACCAAGCGTGGTGACGTAAGTCTGTTTTGGTAAGGAAGTGGATTTTATAAAACGGTTTCTACCAAGCGTGGTGACATAAGTCTGTTTTGGTATGAAACTTGTTTTAAGTGGTAGTTCCCCCAGACGTGGTGACTATTGTCTGTTCTGACTTGGAACTGGGATTGGGTACCTTCAGACGTGGTGACTTTTGTCTGTTCTGATAAGTAACCCTGTTTTGGTGGAGGAATAAGGGTGGTATATGAAGGAGATGTGTACTTGGAATAAGGGAGGCATTGTCATACGTGGATATTATTATAACTCTTATTATTATTACTAATTGGATTTAATAACTTTGAATCATCATTTCTTTGTGACCTGATGAATTAAAGATATTAATTCTTATTAGAAATATTAATGTAGATGTTATTGAGAAGGGGAAAATGGTTTATCATAAAGGGCAAGTATTGTCTTAAACCTTTCCGTTAATATTTATAAAAGAATGGTCTAATGATTCAAAGAATCTTTGGTTACAAATTTATTTCATATTGAGAATGTTGAATCTTTAAGTAGATGTATTTTAGTAATAGAACTGGGGTTCGTGAGTTTATTCTTTTATACATGTCATTAAAAACTGCATCATTGGATTGTATTACAAATATTTCTGAGCAAAGTTAATTTATTATATTTTGGTGTTTATCACCCTGCATTTACAAAGAAGAGATTTTCTCACTAGACCCTTCTGGTCTAACCCTCATTTTCTGTTTTAAAATTATGCAATGCAGGAATGGCGGGGTCCAGGGATATTTAAGGGAAAGGGAAAATATGATTATTTTCCTAACCTGTTATCTGCTTTTGGAGATCTGATTAAGATTGCTTATTTTGAAGATACATGTTGTATTACATGTGTTAGTATAGGATTTGTTTTGGAATTTTTCATATGTAGATTTTGTACATATAGGAATCCTTGTACTAGTGGGACCTTGGGATGTAAACTATATTTCCATGTAATGAAATATGTGTTATATGCAAATGTGGAGTTTGGGGGTGTTACAACAGAATTTGTGAATAGATTCAAAGAGCAGTTCTGTCGCAAAACAACAGTCAGGCAGATGGAAGAGGACTTTTTAAAACTGGAACAGATCTCTTGGTCAGTCAGAGAATACACAAAAAAAATTTATAGAGTATTCTAGATTCGCCGAACATTACATCTCAATAAAAGGCTAGAAAAGTGGAGCGGTATATCTGGGGTCTAAAGCCCTCCATCAGAGAATTTGTTATAGCAATAAATCCTGCTACTTTTCCATTGGTAGTAGATGCAACAGAAATCACCGAGAGAAACAAGAATAGAAGCGAAGAAGGGAAGCAAATCGAGAAAAGGAAATGGGAGGGGTCCTCAGCAAGTTATCGAGGATCAAAAACTGTCAAACCTAATAATAAATCAATGCAGAGACCAATGGAAAGAGCCTGTCCCCTGTGTCGACAGTATCACCGAGGAGAACGCAGAATAGAGCCAATAAAATGTTTTAATTGTGGTGAAATTGGGTATACTTCAAATTTCTGTCGACAAAATAGAAATTTTTTCCATTGTAATTCGCCAGACCATTTCAAGAACAATTGCCCACAGTTAAAAGCTCCACAGCTCACTATGGGAAACAATACATCAACCGGGGATGGGAGACCAAGTATGGGCACTAGATCAGGTGGGGCGCGGGGACGATCTTTTCAAATGACCAAACACAAAACAGAAACTACACCCGATGTAGTAACATGTACTTTTTCTGTGAATTCATTACATAAATATTAATATACAAAAAAATATTAACAAGAAAAGTATTAGGAGTTATCTAAAAATAATAATATCAAAACGAAATCCATAACTTAAACGAAATCCATAACTAAAAATAATATGTTCTCAATAGTTTGTGTTCTTACTTAAACTTTGTATACGATACAGTAGAATGAAATTACGTTAACCAAATTTTTTTATGTTGAACTCAAGACATGTCATTGTAAGATCACTCAATTATAATTTTTACATATAGATAAAGCCATCTAACGTATTAATTTGCCATCCCGTGGTCAGCAGTCGATCCATGTTTTTTTTTCTCGCGGGTTTTTACTTGGCGGGTTTACCTTTATGATGGATCAAATGCCTGCAAACCCGTGGAATTTGTTTTTAACCAAATTCCTCGTTTTCAAGACACTTCTTAAGTTTTTTTCTTTTTGATTTCGATGGACTTTCCGATTTTTTGGTTAATTACAAGGTTGTTTTCCGTTCTTTTTGGTTGTTGTTTCCAAAAGTTTATAATATCGATCCCGAAGCATCCCTTGAAAATCTCTACATACGAAAATCAGTTGACGAGGTGCACAAAACCCCGCTCGGGCTTTTATTGGTCCGGCTCAGCCATAATGATTTAC
>NC_037528.1:45000764-45002779 GCF_001531365.2 Cynara cardunculus var. scolymus
AAAAACATGTCCACTTCAACCGTTGCTTAGTGTTTCCATGTATCTCTCAATAACCCACACCTCAGCCACACCCAATGTACACTCTTAACAAATAAATAGGAAGATTAAAACTAAATTCCCAAATATTTCAATGCTTCGAAACACACACACAAACGAGGTTAGGAACCCTGGCGCTATTATATATACATATCTAATTTCCTATTCTTTTGTCACAACAAACATTTAATTCATTGCCAAGCAAAACGACACTTAGAAAGAACAGTTTTTTGTTTTGTAAACCAAGAGAGATCGATGGCGGATAACCAGCAGTATTCGGGAAATATGACAGGAGGACATACATCAAAAGCAAAGGAGGCAACTGTGATTCCAGCAAACCGAAAGCATGTCTCGACTATGATGGCCGAGCGTGCAGCAAAAATTGTTGCATCGACTGCCAAAAGTATCAAGAACAAGATAAATCCAGCATAATGAAAACTGAAATTGATGATATTGTAAACAAGCTAGTACCTGGTATTATCATGTTGTAGATGTGGCGTCTTTCAATATCCTTATGTATGTTCTTAGCACATTTCGGTCCATTCTCTTAAATCATTTTCTTGCTTTCATTCGTAATGAAGTCAATTACATGTGTTTATATATGTCGTTTAGGCTGTACTAATAGCTTAATAAGAGATGGAAATTTTATTTGATTTGCATTTGTACGAACCGAATAGAGTTCCTCAAACTACATATCAATATTCTTAACGGATCTCAAACCTCCGGTGCCTCCGATTCTGAAGAAAGCAAGGATAATAGTAACTGGATTTGAATAAAGTTCCATTTTGCTATGGATTGATAATTGTTACATTGTTTTTCCTCATCATAAATATAGTTTTGCTGTGGAATAATTTAAATTTTGTTGGCTATAATTGATGAATTGTTATATCCAGGTGTATAAAGTGTGCTAGGAGGATAGCCAAACTTCATTTCCGATTATGTGCAAGCATGGAAATATTTGAGAAGCTGGTCTTAATCTTCCTGGTTATTTGTTAGGAGTATGGGTGTCCCTAGGTGTGTGTTACTGAGAGATGTTTGTTAACACTAAGAAATGGTTGAAGTGGAGACATTGGTTATGTATGTGGATGGGTATTGGGGAGTGTAGGGGAAATGTGCCCAAGTTTTGATTAGGTTTCAATGCTTTAAAATTACTATTCATACCTACAACAATTTTTATATTATTTTCTACGTTGTTTTGTGTATATATGTGTGTGTGTGTGTGAGAGTGTATACTTTTGCAGAACTATGTTCAGTAGCTCAATTTGCATGTTTTTGATTTTTCTTCTTAGATCTTTTTGAGTTATATTCATGTTTAACGTCTTTAGAACCTCTAGGTGTATTTAGTTTCCTAAAGTGGGTGAAAGAATGCATTCAAGTAATGATTTTTTAACTTTTCTTTAATGTATAAATAAATGATTCATATACGACTAATATATGAACTCACATTTACTTTCCATGTTTCTTCTATATTAAACGAATAATTTAATTTTGAATCATTTATTTTTATGTTCTCAATAGTTTGTGTTTCTTATTTAAACTTTGTATACGATACAGTAGAATGAAATTATGTTAACCAAATTTTTTTATGTTGAACTCAACACATGTCGATTCATGTTTTTTTTTTCTCGCGAGTTTTTACTTGGCGGGTTCACCTTTATGATGGATCAAATGCTTGCAAACCCGTTGAATTTGTTTTTAACCGAATTCCTCGTTTTCAAGACACTTTTAAAGTTTTTTTTTTGATTTTGATGGACTTTTCGATTTTCTTGTTGATTACAAGTTTGTTTTTCGTTCTTTTTGGTTGTTGTTTCCAGCAGTTTATAATATCAATCTTGAAGCACCCCTTGAAAATCTCTACTTACAAAAATCAGTTGACGAGGTGCGCAAAACCCCGCTCGGGCTTTTATTGGTCCGGCTCAGCCATAATGATTTACTAAGCATTTGCCTAAAAGATACTTGCAGGAATTCTATTTTATAAT
>NC_037528.1:45003070-45016895 GCF_001531365.2 Cynara cardunculus var. scolymus
CACTCTTAACAAATAACTTGGAAGATTAGGACTAACTTCTTAAATATTTCAATGCTTGCACACACACACAAATGAGGTTTGGAACCCCTGACACTATTATATATACATCTAAGTTCCAATTCTTCTGTCACAACAAAGATTTAATTCATTGCCAAGCAAAACGATATTTAGAAAGAACAATTTTTGTTTTGAAAACCAAGAGAGATCGATGGCGGATAAACAACAGTATTCGGGAAATATGACACGAGGACATTCATCAAAAGCGTAGGAGGCAACTGTGATTCCAGCAAACCGAAGGATATTTTATTTGATGTGCATTTGTATGAACCGAATAGAGTTCCTCAAACTACATATCAATATTCTTAACGGATCTCGAACCTCCAGTGCCTCCAATTCTCAAGAAAGCAAGGATAATAGTAACTAGATTTGAATAAAGTTCCATTTTGTTGTGGATTGATAAACGTTACATTGTTTTTCCTCTTCCWAAATATAGTTTTGATGTGGATTAATTTAAAAATCTTGGCTATAATTGACGATTAGTAATATCAAGGTGTATAAAGTGTGCTAGGCGGATAGCCAAACATCATTTCCGTTAATGTGCAAGCATGGAAATATTTGGGAAGTTGGTCCTAATCTTCCTGTTATTTCTTAAGAGTATGGGTGTCCCTAGGTGTGTGTTACTGAGAGATATTTGTTAACACTAAGAAATGGTTGAAGTGCAGACGTTGGTTATGTATGTCGATGGGTGTTGAGGAGTGTAGAGGAAATCTGCCCAAGTTTTGATTAGGTTTCAATGCTTTAACATTACTATTCAAACCTACAACTATTTTCATATTATTTTCTACTTTGTTTTGTATATTTATATGTGTGTGTGTGTATACTTTTGCAGAACCATGTTCAATAGCTCAATTTGCATGCTTTTGATTTTTATTCTTAGATCTTTTTGAATTATGATCATGTTTAACGTGTTTAGGACCTGCAGGTGTATTTGGTTTCCTAAAGTGGGTGAAAGAATGCCTTCAAGTAATGAATTTTTAGCTTTTTTTAACGTATATATAAATGATTCACATATGACATGTTCGTAAACCTGAAAAATTATGAATTTATATAAAGATTAATATATGAACTCACGTTCACTTTCCATGTTTCTTCTATACTAAAAGAACAATTCAATTTTGAATCATTTATTTTTATGTTCTCAATAGTTTATGTTTCTTATTTAAACTTTGTATACGATACAGTAGAATGAAATTACATTAACGAATTTTTTTTAACTCAATCACATGTCATTGTAAGATCACTCGATTATAATTTTTACAAAGGGATAAAGCCATCTAGCGTATTAATTTGCCATCCCATGGTCAGCGGTCGATCCATGTTTTTTTTTTCTCGCGGGTTTTTAATTGGCGGGTTCACCTTTGCGATGGATCAAATGCCTGCAAACCCGTGTAATTTGTTTTTAACTGAATTCCTCGTTTTCAAGAAACTTCTTAAGTTATTTTATTGATTTCAATGGACTTTTCGGTATTCTCGTTGATTACAAGGTAGTTTGGCATTTTTTTGGTTGTTGTTTCCAGTAGTTTATAATATCGATCTCGAAGAACACCTAGAAAATCTCTACATACGAAAATTAGTTGACGAGGTGCACAAGACCCCGCTCGGGCTTTTATTRGTCCGGCTCAGCCATAATGATTTACCAAGCATTTGCCTAAAAGATACTTGTAGGAATTCTATTTTATAATTTTTCATAAATATTAATATACAAAAAAATATTAACAAAAAGAGTATTAGGAGTTATCTAAAAATAATAATATCAAAAGGAAATCCATAACTTACAACATCGCACCAACACTTCTCAACACCATTGCATCGACATAGATAACAAAAAACTTGTCCACTTCAACCGTTGCTTAGTGTTTCAATGTATCTCTCAATAACCCACACCTCATCCACACCCAATGTACACTCTTAACAAATAACTAGGAAGATTAAGATTAACTTCCTAATATTTCAATGCTTGCACACACACACAAATGATGTTAGGAACCCCTGACACTATTATATATACATCTAAGTTCCAATTCTTCTGTCACAACAAAGATTTAATTCTTTGCGAAGCAAAACGAAATTTAGAAAGAACAATTTTTATAATCAAGTTATAATGTAGTTTGGAACATGGCAGAAAGTGTCGTTGGTTTAGAAAATTCGTAGAAAATCACTGGATGCTCTGTTTGAGGTGTATTTTATATTGATGGAAAAATCTAGGTGTGTGTTACAACTTTGTAACACCAAGGTCAAATTGTGGCTATCAACGACTCTAAACAGTGTTTTTCCAAAGCTGGTAATGAGAAAAACGGGATTTGCATACTATTTTTGTAAAATTACTATTAAATTGGTCATTGATCTAAATGAGTTGATTCCAACGTGATTGGAATCACAACAGATTGATATTCACTTTTCGTTTAGACCCAGAAAGCTAATTTGGCATTTAGGAGTAAGAAACAGTTTCTGCAAGTTATTGTTACAAGCTGTCCAATTTGGCCCTTCCATAATGATTACCAAGTATTTGCCTAAAAAGTACTTGTAGAAATTCTATTTTATATTTTTTCATAAATATTAATATAATAGAAAAATATTAACAAAAAATGTATTAGGATTTATCTAAAAATAATATTATCAAAACAAAAACCATAATTTCCCACATCGCACCTACACTTCTCAACACCATTGTATCCATATACATAATGAAAACATGTCCACTTCAWGTGGTTGCTTAGTGTTTCCATGTATCTCTCAATAACCCACACCTCGGCCACACCCAATGTACATTCTTTGTATACGATACAGTAGAATGAAATTACATTAACCAAATTTTCTTTTTGAACTCAATCACATGTCATTGTAAGATCAGTGGTGGATCTATCTTTTTTTTTTCTCGCGGGTTTATATTTGGCGGCTTCACCTTTACGATGGATCAAATGCCTGCAAACCCGTGTAATTTGTTTTTAACTAAATTCCTCATTTTCAAAAAACTTCTTAAGTTTTTTTATTGATTTGAATGGACTTTTCGGTTTTCTTGTTGATTACAAGGTTGTTTGCCTTTTTTTGGTTATTGTTTCTAGCATTTTATAATATCGATCCCGAAGCACCCCTAGAAAATCTCTACACACGAAAATCAGTTGACGAGGTGCACAAGACCCCGCTCGGGCTTTTATTGGTTCGGCTCAGCCATAATGATTTACCAAGCATTTGCCTAAAAGATACTTCTGGGAATTCTATTTTATAATTTTTCATAAATATCAATATACAAAAAAATATTAACCAAGAAAATTTTAGGAGTTATCTAAAAATAATAATATCAAAAGGAAATCCATAACTTACAACATCGCACCAACACTTCTCAACACCATTGCATCGACATTGATAACAAAAACATGTCCACTTCAACTGTTGCTTAGTGTTTCAATGTATCTCTCAATAACCCACACCTCAGCCACACCCAATGTACACTCTTAACAAATAACTAGGAAGATTAAGATTAACTTCCTAATATTTCAATACTTGCACACACACACACAAATGAGGTTAGGAACCCCTAGCAGTATTATATATACATCTAGGTTCCAATTCTTCTGTTACAACAAAGATTTAATTCATTGCCAATCAAAACTATATTTAGAAAGAACAATTTTTATTTTGAAAACCAAGAGAGATCGATGGCGGATAAACTCCAATATTTGGTAAATATGACAGGAGGACATTCATCGAAAGCGAAGGAGGCAACTGTGATTCCAACAAACCGAAAGCATGTGTCGACTATGATGGCCGAGCGTGCAGCMAAAATTGTTGCATCGACTGCCAAAAGTATCAAGAACAAGATAAATCCAACTTGATGACTACTGAAATTGATGATATTGTAATAAAGCTAGTACGTGGTATTATCATGTTGTAGATGTGGCGTCTTTCAATATCCCTATGTATGTTCTTACCACATTTCTGTTCTTAGTCTTAAATCATTTTCTTCCTTTCATTTGTAATGAAGTCAATTAACTGTGTTTATATATGTCGCTTAGGCTGTACTATTTAGAAGGTTTGGAGAGTAAAAGAAGAAGAAAAATCTTCAACTCGACAGAAGAATTCTGTAAAAAGATATTCAGTTGATGAATTGTTTGATATTAGAAATGATGAAAATAATTGTTCTCCGTGTGGATTGAACGAATTACTCAAGTCTTTTACTTCTTTTAAGCCTTATCATTTCATGCATTATGCTTTAACTGCTTTATCTAAGAAATTTCATATTAAAGAACGTTGGTTTGGTACTTACAGTATACCACCAACGAGATCTGAGCTTAAAGGACCAAAACTAAAATGGGTACCAAAACCCAATTGATTCACTTTTGCAGGTTAATCGGCATGTGTGGTTCTTAGACTCCAGATGTTCTAAGCACATGACTGGTAGAAAAGATTTATTATCTAACTATGTTGAATCTTTTGGAGGAACGGTAAGGTTCGGAAACGATCAATACGCGTATATCCTTGGATACGGTGACGTAATTTCTTGGAATTTAATAATAAAGAAAGTGTCGTATGTCGAAGGACTTGAACATAATCTCTTTAGCATTGGTCAATTTTGTGATAAGAATTTAGAAGTCTGTTTTAAAGCTAACAAATGCAGCATCCGTACTACTGATGGTAAGGAGCTACTAGCTGGAATCAGAAGATCAAATCTCTACACGATTGACCTATCCAACACACAAGTAGATACTGACATATACTTGATATCCAAGGCATCCTTGAAGCAAAATCTGTTATGGCATCGGCGTCTTTCACATTTGAATTTCAAATATCTGAACAAGTTGGTTTGTGATAACTTAGTTAAAGGCATCCCAGACCTAAAGTTTCATAAAGACCATGTATGCGGTGCATGTGAGATGAGCAAACTAAAGAAAGCTTCACATAAGATGAAGACAGAGTTCAACACTGAATGTCCTTTACACTTACTTCATATGGATCTCTGTGGTCTTATGCGAGTCCAAAGCATCAATGGAAAGAAGTATGTGTTGGTCATAGTCGATGAGTATTCGAGATATATCTGGGTTCATTTTCTACGGTCAAAGGATGAAGCGGCCGAGACAATAATCTCATTCTTGAAGACAGTCCAAAATAATCTGCAACTACCAGTTCAAAAAATCAGAACTGATAATGGAATTGAATTCAAGAACAATACACTCGGCTCATTCCTCGAATCCATAGGTATTACATATACGTTTTCGACAGCCCGGACACCGCAACAGAATGGTGTCGTTGAGCGAAAGAATATAACATTGGTGGAAGCGGCGAGGACATTACTTACTTGCTCAAAGCTTCCGTTATTCTTATGGGCTGAAGCAATGACGATTGCTTGTTTTACCCAAAACTGATCCCTCGTTCACAAAAGGTTTGGTAAAACTTCGTATGAGATTATAAGTAAAAGAATACCTGATATCAAATTCTTTCGAGTTTTTGGTTGTAGGTGCTTTATTTTAAATGAAAAAGAGGACAGAGGGAAGTTCGCTGCTAAAGCTGATGAAGCGGTCTTCGTTGGTTATTCCAAGACATCTGCTGCATATAGGGTCTACAACAAGAGAACCAAAATCATCAATGAGAGCGTGAACGTCTCTTTTGATGAAGTTATTGATGTGGTTTCTGAATAATTCAGTTCAGGACCCGGGCTGATAATTAATACTACGCGGAAAACTGATCAACCAGAATCTTCAAATTCTGATAAAGCTGATTTAGATTCATTATTTGAGAACTTTTATGAAGAATATTTTGAAAATAAATCTAATCAGTCTAATGATTTGTCTAGGAATATTCAGACTGAACAACAGTTATCTGGTCCATCTCCTGATGTACCAGTAACTGAAACAGAAGAAGAAACGAAAGTTGTTGATGAAGAAATCGTGGAGGTAGTGGTCCCACCATGAGCATGCCAATCGAACGACGTGGCTCCATACCCTGTAGCAATGGAAACTTCTGACGGTCCAGTTCAGCGTGAAGAGGGTGAAAATTCTGAAGTGCAAGAGGTACCGGTCGTACAAGATGACTATACCCTACCTCAGCCAAATATTCAACCTAGTCCAATTCAAAATAGTGAACCTTCACCTGAACCTGTTTCGATAAACTCCCCAAACACTTACATTGATCAAAACTCATATCAAAGTTCCTACATTCCCCTACCTCATAGTAAGAAGTTGACCAAAAATCACGCAATACATCAAGTTATTGGTGATCCATCAGCACCTATTCGTACACGGTCTGCGACAGCTAATGAGTGTCTATACTCCATGTTCTTGAGTAATATTGAACCAACTAAGGTATATGAAGCCTTAGCTGATCCGGATTGGATACTCGCAATGCAAGATGAGCTGAACCAGTTTGAAGCACTGAAAGTTTGGAGATTGGTACCTTGTCCCAAGAACAAGACAATAATCGGTACAAAATGGGTATTCAAAAACAAAAAGGACGAAGATGGTGTTGTGGTCAGAAATAAAGCTCGGCTCGTCACTAAAGAATACAATCAAAACAAGAAGGCGTTGACTACGACGAAACTTTTGCCCCGGTTGCAAGGATTGAAGCAATATCGATGTTTTTGGCGTACACGGCACACAAGAACTTCACAGTGTACCAGATGGACGTCAAGACAACATTTCTATATTGTCTTCTCAAGGAAGAAGTCTACGTTGCACAACCAGAGGGTTTTGTGGACCAGTCAAAGCCGGATCATGTTTACATCCTCGATCGAGCTCTTTATGGCCTTAAACAAGCTCCGAGAGCCTGGTATGACATCTTATCAGATTTTCTGGTAAAGTCAGGCTTCTCGAAAGGTAATATTGACACAACCCTTTTCATTAAAAAGGAAAAGTCAGATATTATACTGATACAAATTTATGTAGACGACATAATATTTGGATCTACAAACCCAAATACTGCAAAAACTTTTCTGCCTTAATGGTTTCGCGTTTTAAAATGAGCATGATGGGTGAGATGAATTTCTTTTTAGGTCTTCAAGTAAAACAATTATCTTCGGGTATCTTTATCTGTCAAACAAAATATATTTTTGATATCCTGAAGAAATTTAATTTGGAAAACTGTTCAACTATAAAAACACCTATGGCTCATGGAACGAAAATACATGCTGATCCGTCTGGAAAAACTGTAGATCAGAAAACATACCGAGGCATGATAGGTTCTTTAATGTATTTGACGTGTTGTAGACCTGATATTATGTTTTCAACACATCTTTGTGCCAGATATCAGGCTAATCCAAAGGAGTCCCATTTAAGTGCCGTTAAGCGCATTTTCCGTTATCTCAAAGGGACTGCTAATCCCAAGGGTACTAGTTTTGAACTGACAGCTTACTCAGATGCAGACTATGCAGGCTGTATGTTGGACATGAAAAGTACATCGGGACATCTACAATTTTTGGGAGACAAGTTAGTCAGCTGGGCATCAAAGAAACAGAACTGCGTATCCATATCTACTGCCGAAGCAGAATATGTAGCTGTTGCAAGCTGCTGTTCTCAAGTTTTATAGATGCAGACACAGCTCAGAGACTACGGGTCTTATTTTAACAAAATTCCTATTTATTGTGACTCTAAAAGCGCAATAGCTATTTCTTGTAATCCTGTTCAACACACAAAAACCAAACATTTAGATATCCGGTATTATTTCATTAAAGATCATGTAGAAAAAGGAACCATTGAACTGTATTTTGTAAATCCGGACAACACTTGTCCGATTTATTGCAAATCCGGACAATACTTGTTCGATTTAGACTAATCCGGGCAAAATGCTATATGATAAACTCTTATCCGAATAAGGTTAGGTATGTTTACAATGAGTTGAGCGGAATTCTAAATCGCTTAGTTATTTTGAGCGTATTCCTAAATCGCTTATCTCATTTGTGCTTTTCAAGTCTTTAAATCGCTTATTTGTTGAGCGATTTAACTCTTTCGTTGAGCGATTTAGTTCTTTCTTTGAGCGATTTAGTTCATTCTTTGTGCGATTTATTCATACATCGATTGACTCTTGAGCAGTTTATTCTTAAACCGGATAACTCTTGACCGATGTTCTTCTAAATCGCCTATGCTTTGAGCGAGTTATTGTCCGGATTAACACTTAGCTGTTTCATATTCTCTAAATCGAACACCTCTTGTCCGATTTATCCTAATCCGGATAAGCTTTGAGCGGTTTAAAATCTGAATGGTTTTTGACTTTGACTATATATACTTGATTCATTTTTACTTTTCACTTTTTACATTCACCTTAAATCGCTTATCACTATTCATTGTCATCTCCGCTTACTCTCTGTTAAACCGCTCGAGACTTTCAAGAACATCTTCATTACAATCTGCTCCTTCATCTATTCTCTTTAAAAGGTTTTCATTTGTTTCATATAAACTTGAATATAATTCCTTGGTTTCATATTCTTGGACAATGACGATCTTTTGGACTAATAACTAATGAATCTCATAATTCTTTGAATCTGAATCGAATAATGACTTTGGACTGTAAATCGATTGACATTAAAAAGAATTAAAACCTATTAAATCGATTCTAATAAAGAGTTTAAGATGTTAATTTTTGGTTTCGTCCGATTTAGTTTTAGGTTAGTATAGGTTTATTTTTTTTTGTTTTAGGGTCTTAAAGTGTGTTTTGACCGGATTTCTCACCAGAGAAGGTGACCAGAGTTTACTCCGATCAACCTTAATCTGGTTGATATTGTCCGGTTTATGTTTTTGACTTGAATTTTTTTTGGTTTTCTTTTGTTGACCGGATTTCTAATCCGGTTGATTTTTTGTTTTTAATATTTTTTTAAGTTTTTTCTTTTAAGTAATTTTTTTTTAGTTTTTAGTTTTATTAGATTTTTTTAGAAATTTTTGTTTTATTTTTTTTAGTTTCTTTTAAATTTTTTTAGTAAATTTTTTAGTCTTCAAATTTTTTTAAGTTTTCAATTTCTTTTAATTTTTTTTAGAAATTAGCATTGTTCGATTACTTCTGGTTCTAATATTTTTAGATATTTTAAAGGTAAATGACGGATAATCAACATCAGTCTGACGAGTAAGCTCACATTCCCTCAGTCAGGTCTGACAACATACCTCACTCTCCTCAGCCATTTAACCAGCCTATACCAGATGAAACCCTTTTCCCACAATGCCAATATCTAGAAATAAAACCCAACAACCATTCTTTCAACTTCGATATGCCCGCCGAATATCAAATAATCCCAGAAATCTTGCGCAGACACCCAATTGCCTACTCTCTTTCTGCCCACATACCAGTTCCTATGGTGTATTTACAACAGTTCTGGAGTACACTTACACTGTCCCAAGACGGAGAAACTTTTTACTTCGAAGGAGCCGTTGATGAATATGTCAGCCAATTGACATTAAAAAGACTGAGAAGAATTCTACGTCTTCCTGGACCAGGCTCCACAGGTTTTGAGACATTTGTTACAGACGACCAACTCTACCGTGACATCAAACGGTTAGGATACTAGCAAGAGTTGACTAACCCGTCTCAATTTAAACGGTGTTTCCTACCGTCGATCTGGCATCTACTATTTTCAATCCTAAACAGATGCCTGACTTCAAAAACTGCAGGAATCGACACGTGTAGTAGTTCATTCCTGAAGTTCTTCCATGAGATAGTCTTTATGCGTAACTATGATTATGCCCTCGTCATATGGAATGAACTGGTGGAGCTCGTTAATGCTAAGAGATTTCCGTCAAAAGCCAGAAAGTTCGTGCCTTTTCAACGATTTCTGCAACTTATCATAAAATCCATGATGAACGCAAATGACGACATCTCGGCCAGAGCTTACAGTGAAATGGGGCCGACGTTTGTCATGACTAGAATTCGGCAACATATTGAAGTTGAAGATCTCGACTTAATCATGGAGATTCCACCTAAGCTATTTGTCTTCGCTGATCAGTTGGCTCAGAGTGTTATAGACTATAGACGAGTGATAGATCCTATAGTTCAGCCAGAACCGATTGAACTTACCTTGGGATCACCCCATGCCTCAGCTGAGAGAGAGGGTTTAGCTGTAGGTGAGAGCGTTCAGTAACATGGGTTACCTGAACACGGATGTGAGTTGAGGGAAAATATAATTGAGAGGGGTGAACAGGAGCGGGGAGCCTCTGATCAGCATGGTACTTCATCTGATAGTACTTCCTCGACTTCATCAAGTTCGGAAGATACAATATCCGAGAATCAGGCAGCTTTGAGTGATGATGATGATAATGACAATGATGATGATGATGCTGACAACCCTGCTCAACCGATTCCTTCACAGAATATTCAAATAGAAGCAGTGGTTGATAATATTGATGAGATCTTTCCAGAGTTTGAAGCTCCATAGACTTGTCCAAGTCTGCATTCCTTATCATTTAATGTTGATGATTTTGGAACCAGACCTGATGACTATGATCGTATACTGGAAGACTTGTCAGATATTCCAGTAGAAGGAGGAGATGAGGGAGCTGAAGTAGAAAATGCTGAGAGGTTGAGTGAAAGGGAAGTAGAAAAATATGGTGAGTGTGAAATTGGAGCACAAAATCAATATCAAGTTCCTATCCAAGAGGATACACATAGCCGGGCACCCACATCTACTATCGACATTCATCCGTTGAATGTTGGTATTAAAGAAGACATAGCTAGCCCATCTATGCATTTGCACACCCAACCTGACCACTCAACTGGTTCTCAACAACCAACTATTTCATTTCAACACGGGGACTTAGCACATATGCTATCTACTTCTTATTCGGAGAATGTAGATATTGAAACAAGTAGGCCGCTGCCCCAACCTACGACTTCGATTCTGTGCACCTCGAATCTAGAGCCGATACATTTAGGTACACATGAGTCTCGAGACTATATGGATGCTCAAATTGCAAGTATTAAAAGACTGTTGAAGGGGAAGGAGCAAGTAGAAGAACAACAACCATCTGCGCCATCACCACCGCTTGTACCTGAGCCTTCGATGGTACAAAAGCAATCGGTGGACGAACTCAAATCTTTGTTTTATGCTAAATTGATGTCATCCCAGAATCCCAATGCAGAAGATGCAGATTTGGTCGGGCTCCTGCTACAACAAATTGATGAAAACCCCCCCTGTTCGAGCCTCAGATTTTTTGGCCTTTCAGAATGTGGTTGCTTCTTGCTTCACCAAAGTTAGTAAGTTAATCACATCAAACACCCATGTTCTTAAAAGTTCAATTGATGCCCTTTCTAAATAGGTATCTATTCTAGAAGAGACTTGCCGAGCTCAGGCCACCTCACTCAAACGAAGGCATGAATACCCGGGTGATCCTGATCATCATGAGGGGGAGAGGAAAAGACAAAGGGTGGCTGAGTCATCAGCTCGAGCTCAAGAGAGTCATCTACTCAAGATGTTAATGGTGAAGATTTTGCCCCGGAGTCAACAAGGGAAATAATCATTGAGGTGATTCTTGTTGAAGATGATGAAGTATTGGAGACAAGTCCAGTGATCGAGCCAATGGTTGAAAAGCCGGCGGACTCCACGGTAGGAACAAGGTTGCTACTGGACTTGTCTGCCAATGCCGGATTTAATGATGTTTTTGCTACTGTACTGGGTGGAGAACAGGATTTCAGAGATGACATAGATAATATTGACGAGTCATGTGGGTTATACTTTGACTTTGAAGCTGACATCAATGATGAAGATCCAGTATTCCTGTTTCAGGGTGATCGTCAGACATTGTCGGAACCATCAACTGCATTTGAAGCTGGTGCTTCCGATACTCCTAGCGAGCCTTTTGATTCGACTGAGATTTTTACGAAGAATTACGTGCCATTTGCTATTCGAGTAAACATTCCAGGCTATGACAGTACTAGAATCCGAGAGCCTTACCTTGAAGACATCTATTTTGGCATCTTCCTCCGGCATCGCAAAGCGCTAAGTGCTAATAAGATTCTTGGTATCCACAAGGAAACCAAATAATATCGTTTGGAGTACAAGCACTTCCTCAAAGCCAAGTGTCTCCCTATCAGTGAAGTAAGGACCAAACATCGAGTTGTGTCAATTAAACAAATTGATGCTCAAAGACTTCTCAGAGTCTGGTATCCAGTATTCACGGTGACACGACAAGATGGTAAGGTCTGGAGATTTAGTGAAGCTGACTTCTCAAACTTGTATTTAGAAGACCTGGAGTATATATACCATGAAATCCGAAACATGACAAACAGAAAAGATGGAGCTCTTGTTGCCCTTAGTGCGATCAAAAGGTTTATGCATAGTCACGTCAAAGTTTCTATGGTTATTGATGTCCAAATGGGACTTAAAGATAATCAGAGAATCATCAATTTGAAGAGACCTGATCAAGAGATGGAAGACATTGAAGCTTATCCACTCTACATGATTCTTGAAAAACCGGAGTATGGGGTAATATACGATGTTGCGGGTCGGATAAAGAAGTTCATGAGGTTCAGTGAGCTGAACAAATTCTCTGATGGGACTATTAGAATGGTGAGACGGGCACGGGATATGAGGAGAATTAATAATGATAAAGCTGCAGAGTCGGAGAGGATGAGTTCAAAAGATAGATATTTGTTGATCAATGCCTTGAATCTACTTGAGGAGAAGATACAATATCGGAATGCATTAAAGAGGCTGGAGAAACTTCTCGGACTCAGAAAGACAAGATTTATGAGAGTTCGAACTTGAATCCAAAGGGGAAGAATGTTGGGTTCAAGTTTGTGCGTTAAAGATTGTGTTCAAGTTCTCCATTTTTAATATGCTTTGTAATAGTTAGGTTTAATGCTTTCCTTAGTATAAATAGTCATTAGCCTTGTAATTGTCATTAAATTCTGTAACTTCTGAGATTAGTGCTGTAATTTTGATTAGAAATTCTCTCAAGAAATCTACACAAGATTTGGTGATCATTTCTCTCTAAATTTCATCTTGTTCTTAATTCTTAAAGATTTGATTCAGAATTGTATGATTTGGGCTTTTCATATTTTATTTGAGGTGCATTTGTACGAACCGAAAAGAGTTCCTCAAACTACATATCAATATTCTTAACGGATCTCGAACCTCCATTGTCTCCAATTCTCAAGAAAGCAGGGATAATAGTAACTGGATTTGAATAGAGTTTCATTTTTTCGTGGATTGATAATTGTTACATTGTTTTTCCTCTTCCTAAATATAGTTTTGATGTGGATTAATTCAAAAACCTTGGCTATATTTCACGAATTGTAATATCCAGGTGTATAAAGTGTGCTAGGCAGATAGCCGAACATCATTTCCGTTTATGTGCAAGCATGGAAATATTTGGGAAGTTCGTCTAAATATTCCTGTCACTGTAAGATCATTCGATTATAATTTTTACAAGGGGATAAAGCCATCTAGCGTATTAATTTGCCATCCCATGGTCAGCGGTGGATCTACGTTTTTTTTTCTTGCAGGTTTATAATTGGCTGCTTCACCTTTACGATAGATCAAATGCCTGCAAACCCGTGTAATTTGTTTTTAACTGAATTCCTTGTTTTCAAAAAACTTCTTAAGTTTTTTTTATTGATTTCGATGGACTTTTCGGTTTTCTGGTTGATTACAAAGTTGTTTGCCAATTTTTTCGTTGTTTTTTCCAACAGTTTATAATATTGATCCCGAAGCACCCCAAGAAAATCTCTACATACGAAAATCAGTTGACGAGGTGCACAAGACCCCGCTCGGGCTTTTATTGGTCCGGCTCAGCCATAATGATTTACCAAGCATTTGCCTAAAAGATACTTGCAGGAATTCTATTTTATAATTTTT
>NC_037528.1:45017065-45028866 GCF_001531365.2 Cynara cardunculus var. scolymus
TGTATCTCTCAATAACCCACACCTCAGCCACACCCAATGTACACTCTTAACAAATAACTTGGAAGATTAGGACTAACTTCTTAAATATTTCAATGATTGCACACACATACAAATGAGGTTTGGAACCCCTGGCAATATTATATATACATCTAAGTTCCAATTCTTCTGTCACGACAAAGATTTAATTCATTGCCAAGCAAAACGATATTTAGAAAGAACAATTTTTGTTTTGAAAACCAAGAGAGATCGTTGGCGGATAAACAACAATATATGGGAAATATGACAGGAGGACATTCATCGAAAGCGAAGAAGGCAACTGTGATTCCAGCAAATCGAAAGCATGTATCGACTATGATGGCCGAGCGTGCAACAAAAATTGTTGCATCGACTGCCAAAAGTATCAAGAACATGAACAAGATAAATCCAACTTGATGAAAACTAAAATTCATGATATTCTAAACAAGCTAGTACGTGGTATTATCATGTTGTAGATGTGGCATCTTTCAATATCCCTATCTATGTTCTTAGCACATTTGTTTATATATGTCGTTTAGGCTGTACTATTAGCTTAATAAGACTTGGAAATTTTATTTGATGTGCATTTGTACGAACCAAATAGAGTTCTTCAAACTACATATCAATATTCTTAACGGATCTTGAACCTCGAGTGCCTCCAATTCTCAAGAAAGCAAGGATAATAGTAACTGGATTTGAATATAGTTTTGATGTAGATTTTGTTGTGGATTGATAATTGTTACATTGTTTTTCGTCTTCCTAAATATAGTTTTGATGTAGATTAATTTAAAAATCTTGGCTATAATTCACGAATTGTAATATCCAGGTGTATAAAGTGTGCTAGGCGGATAGCCAAACATCATTTCCGTTTATGTGCAAACATGGAAATATTTGGGAAATTGATCTAAATCTTCCTGTTATTTGTTAGGAGTATGGGTGTCCCTAGGTGTGTGTTACTGAGAGATATTTGTTAACACTAAGAAATGGCTGAAGTGGAGACGTTGGTTATGTATGTGGATGGGTGTTAGGGAGTGTAGGGGAAATGGGCCCAAGTTTTGATTAGGTTTCAGTGCTTTAACATTACTATTCATGCCTGCAACTATTTTCGTATTATATTCTACGTTGTTTTGTATATATATATATATATATGTGTGTGTGTGTGTGTGTGTGTGTGTGTGTGAGAGAGAGAGTGTGTGTGTGTTTACTTTTGCCGAACTATGTTCAATTGCTCAATTTGCATGTTTTTTATTTTTCTTCTTAGGTCTTTTTGAATTATATTCATGTTTAACGTCTTCAGAACCTCTATGTGTGTGTGTATAGCTTTGCAGAACCATGTTTAATAGCTCAATATGCATGTTTTTTATTTTACTTCGTAGATCTTTCAGAAGATATTCATGTTTAATGTCTTTAGAACCTCTAGGTGTATTTAGTTTCCTAAAGTGGGTGAAAGAATGCCTTCAAGTAATAAATTCTTAGCTTTTCTTTAACGTATAAATAAATGATTCATATACGACATGTTCGTAAACCAGGAAAATTTTGAATTTATATATAAATTAATATATGAACTCACATTTACTTTCCATGTTTCTTCTATACTAAACGAATAATTTAATTTTGAATCATTTATTTTTTTGTTCTCAATAGTTTGTGTTTCTTATTTAAACTTTGTATACGATACAGTAGAATGAAATTACGTTAACCAATTTTTTTTATGTTAAACTCAACACATGTCATTGTAAGATCACTCAAGTATAATTTTTATATATAGATAAAGCCATCTAACGTATTAATTTGCGATCCCATGATCTGCGGTCGATCCATGTTTTTTTTTCCTCGCAGGTTTTTACTTGGCGGGTTCACCTTTATGATGGATCAAATGCCTGCAAACCCGTGGAATTTGTTTTTAACCGAATCCCTCGTTTTCAAGACACTTCTTAATTTTTTTTATTGATTTCGATGGACTTTTCGATTTTCTGGTTGATTACAAGGTTGTTTTCCGTTCTTTTTGGTTGTTGTTTCCAGCAGTTTATAAATCGATCCCAAAGCAACCCTATAAAATCTCTACATACGAAAATCAGTTGACGAAGTGCACAAAACCCCGCTCAGAATTTTATTGGTCTGACTCTGCCATAATGATTTATCAAGCATTTGCCTAAAAGATACTTGTAGAAATTCTATTTTATAATTTTTAATAAATATTAATATACTAAAAAATATTTACAAAAAATGTATTAGGAGAATTCTAAAAATAATAATATGAAAACGAAATCCATAACTTAAAACATCGCACCAACACTTCTCAACACTACTGCATCGACATACATAACAAAAACATGTCCACTTCAACCGTTGCTTAGTGTTTCCATGTATCTTTCAATAACCCACACCTCAGCCACACCCAATGTACACTCTTAACAAATAACTAGGAAGATTAAGAATAACTTCGTAAATATTTCAGTGGTTGCACACACACACAAATGAGGTTAAGAACCCCTGGCACAATTATATATATATACATCTAAGTTCCAATTCTTCTGTCACAACAAAGGATCAATTCATTGCCAAGCAAAACGATAATTAGAAAGAACAATTTTTGTTTTGAAAACCAAGAGAGATCGATGGCGGATAACCAGCAGTATTCGGGAAATATGACAGGAGGACAAACATCAAAAGCCAAGGAGGCAACTGTGATTCCAGCAAACCGAAAGCCTGTGTCGACTATGATGGCCGAGCATGCAACAAAAATTGTTGCATCGACTGCCAAAAGTATCAAGAACAAGAACAAGATAAATCCAGCTTGATGAAAACTGAAATTGATGATATTGTAAACAAGCTGGTACCTGGTATTATCATGTTRTAGATGTGGCGTCTTTCAATATCCCTATGTATGTTCTTAGCACATTTATGTCCTTATTCTTAAATCATTTTCTTCTTTTCATTCGTAATGAAGTCAATTACCCGTGTTTGTATATGTCGTTTATGCTGTACTATTAGCTTAATAAGACAAGGAAATTTTATTTGATGTGCATTTGTACAAACCTAATAGAGTTCCTCAAGCTACATATCAATATTCTTAATGGATCTCGAACCTCCGGTGCCTCCAATTCTATTGAAAGCAAGGATAATAGTAACTGGATTTGAATAATGTTCCATTTTCCTAGAATATTAAGACCCACCCCATCGAATTCCGATGGACTTGGTTTGCACAATGCAGTCGAGGCTTTTCGTGAAGATACCATCAAATGCTACTACTGTGTACGTTACAACATAGATATACCTTTTTAATGATTTGTGTTTACAAACTAAATGATAATAGAATTTTCATTCATTTCAAACTTTTAGATGGAAACTTTTTTATACTAAGAAGTTAGTGTTTTTTCTTTTATAAACTTGGGAAAATGGTGCGAGAATGTATTGATTCACTTCGAGCACATGAAAACATGATAAATGTTTGTCTGGAATTTGTCTACGGCCAATTTTTTGTCTTGATTTGTTACTTCAAATATTTTGTACATTGAACTTTTCTCTTACACTTGTTTTAGATACAAATTTTATTGTATTTTGTATCGTATCATAATTTTTTTATTCATTTATTTGAACTTTTGTAGRTGTTTCTAAATATTTATGAAGACTTGTGTAAGACAAAATTTGTGCAACAAATTTCATTTTTCAATTTGCAAAGGCTTATAAATTGATCATATTTTGTATATGTTATTAGCTTGGTCCAATGATAAGTTTGCAGCCTGCATCCTAAGATGCATCCTTATCATTTATATGCTATCCATCAAGAATTATAGTTGGCGGGTCTACGACATTGTATCTGTGATAACCAGATCCTGGTTATCACCTAAGGTAAATAATATGTGATTATCTGATGAAATGATTTCATGATAGCATGATAAAATTGATATGTTTATTCATGCGGGTATGTGAGATTGTGTATTAATTGGATATATATATATATATATATAAATGCATAATTAGAGGTGTATATGTGCATGAGAATATATATATATATATATATTATATGGTATATGTATGCATGCATGTGGCTATGAGTGGATTAGCTGACTTTCCAGATTTGGAAAGTATAAAAGGAGGGTTTAGTCTCCATTTTGTTCTTCTGGTCATTTAGAAAAGAATTAAGTGATTTAAAGAAGAGAGCTTGATCGGATTTCAAGAGCTTGATTTTAAAAAGTTGATCTCAGGTGTTGGATTTCAAAAGCTTGATAAGGTGAGTAGTTCTAAAACTATTTTGCATAAAGATTATTACTGGTTTCATATGAAATTTGTTTGAAATTGAATAGAAATCAGTCTTTTTGTTCTAAGTGTTTATCCAGATATTAAACCGGACAAAGGGTGAGCGATTTGTTGTCCGGATTGTTTTAAACCGGTTAAGTTATGAACGGAGTGTTATCCGGACTTATTATCCGGACAAAGATGGTTTATATTTTAAGGGTTAAATCGGTCAAGTTTTATACGGAGTGTTGTCTGGACTTGTTATCCGGACAAAAGTTGAAATTTGTTGTGTTAAATCAGACAAAGCTTATTCCATGTGTTATCCGGATAGTTGACCGGAGTTGAGGTCCGGCTAATCAAGTTGACCGGATTGAAAGTGTGGTCTTGTGTTTTTATTAAGAAATGTTATTTTATCATAAAAAGGAAGTTTTGAAAGAAATGATTTTTGTACTGATAATAATTTCAATGGCTGTGGTTTATTTGAAATTACTCTATGAAAATATTTTGATGAAGAAATAAGGGTGGCATATCAAGGAGAGGTGTTCCATGGGATAAGGGTGACATATCAAGGAGAGGTGTACCATGGGATAAGGGTGGCATATCAAGGAGAGGTGTACCTTTGGATATAAGGGTGGCATTTGTATGTGTGTTGTATGATATAACTCATTCTATTATATCCTTTAAGACTACCGTGGTCCGGAGTCTTTATTTCTTTGTGACTTAAAGATTTAGGATCAAGGTTCTTGTTGGAAATTATTGATAGAATGTTATTGAAGAGAAAATGTCAGATTTGGCCTGAAGCTTTAAATAACCTTGTTTGGTTAAGAAAAGGTTTAAAAGTGGCATTATGTGGAACCTGATTGGTCAGAGTATTGAAACTTGAATGAGCAGAATGCTTTGCTTGAAAAGTGAAAAGATCTGGTATTATGATTCTATTTATTCATATATCTGTTATATATATATGAAATAATGTTTTCCATAAAGGTTTTGGTGATTTTTCACCCTGCAAAATCATAAATAGGGTATCTCACTAGACCTTTCGGTCTAACCCTCGTCTTGTGATTTAAATTATGTGTTGCAGGAGGTTCGGACAGTAAGGGGAAAGGGAAAATTTAATATGTTCCTTTATGCGCCTCTGCTTGAAGATCTGTTTTGATTAGTTAGTACAAGAAATGTATTTTGAATTTTTGGACCTTGTATTTGGTCATGTTAGATTCTTGTACTAAGGGACCTGAATGAAATGATATTATAAATTTTTTTTGTATGAAATATGATTACATGCAATGTGTGGGTTGGGGCGTTACAGAATGGTATCAGAGCCTGAGTTTAAGAGATTTAGGTATTTAATAGCATGATACCTAGACTTAAACTGTTTTATTGCATGTTAAGGGTCCCGGACATAGTTAGCACCATTGGAAATAAATATAATAAGTTAAAAGAACAATGTGTAAGATAAATTTTAATTACATCTGGCCAGTGTAATTATAAATTTACAGGTACATATCTGAACTTGAATACTTCATTATATTTGGGAATGTGAATACGTGATGATTAACACTAAACTTTGCAGATGTCTAGCCGAACTAGAAGATCTGAAAGAACAGCTCATCCAGAGTCTGAAGAAAGGGAAGAGTCACCTGTTAATTTTCCAACTAGCACGTCTAGAAATAGAGGTCGTGGAAGACCAAGGGGACGAGGCAGAGGAAAAAGTCAGTCTCAGGGAAGGGGTCGGACTGAAGTACAATCTGAACACGAAGAATCCCACTCTGGGAATGTTCAGGAAAAGTCAGTGCCACACCCAGATATATAACCAGAGATATGTTGGCAGAGGAAATGGGGAAATTACGGGAAACTCTGACATCTATTATGGGAATACCGGCTAGGGTGGAAACAGAAAGAGTAGAAGTTTATCCCTCTGCTCCAATCACTCACAATAAAGAAGGAGATATTAAGATGTTTTTAGAATGTAAACCACCAACCTTTTCGGGGGAGAGAGATCCAGTGAAAGCTATGTGCTGGATTAAGGAGATGGAATCTGTGTTCAACACCATTCGGTGTTCGGAAACAGATAAAGTGCGATTTGCTGTTTCGGTATTAAAGTCAAATGCTTTATTTTGGTGGGAAGTTGAATCGTCTACCAGAACRGATGTTTTACAGACTCTGTCGTGGGTAGAATTCGTGGATAGATTTAAAAATCAATTTTGTCCTAAAACGGCAGTGAGACAAATGGAGGAAGATTTCCTGAAGTTAGATCAAGGAAATGGAACAGTTCGGGAGTATACCGAAAGATTCATTGAATACTCTCGTTTTGCCGAACATTATGTTTCGACTGAATCCAGGAAGATAGAAAGGTTTATTTGGGGTCTGAAACCCTCAATTAGGGAGTTTGTTATTGCTATGAACCCCCATACCTTTCCATTAACAGTAGAGGCAGCTGAGGTGACTGAACGAAATAAGAATAGACAATTAGAAGGAAAGGTTGTTGAGAAAAGAAAATGGGAGGGGCCTTCATCTTTTCAGGGGCCGAAAACTGTTAGATTTGATAACCGATCTGAGCAGAAGATCAGTGAAAAAGTCTGCTCACAATGCCGACAGGTTCATCAGGGTGAATGCAAGATGGACCCAAGGAAATGTTACAAGTGCGGCGAAGCGGGTCATCTGTCTAGAAACTGCCAAGCTAACATATGGTGTTTTAATTGTAATTCTCCAGATCATATTCGACCAAATTGTCCCTTATTAAGAACTCCACAATTAACAATGGGAAGTAATGTGTCGGGTACACGGGAAAGATCTACTGTGAATAGAAGAGGGCAAGGAGGGGCACGTGGATGATCCTTCCAAATGACTAAAAACGAGGCAGAAGCATCGCCGAATGTAGTAACAGGTACATTTCTTCTGAATTCAATGCGTGTAAAGGTGTTATTTGACTCTGGTGCAAACTTTTCGTTTGTATCACCATTGTTTGCTCAAACTGCATGTCTGAATTCTGTGCTACTTGATGATAAATTAGTAGTAGATACTGCTAATAGTCAGGAAACTGTTACTAGTATGTTCAATAACTGTATTATTGTTATTGAGGGCTGTGAACTTCCGATCCGGTTATTTCCTATGCCAATGAAAGAAATTGACGTAGTAGTGGGTATGGACTGGTTGGCAAAGTATAGGGGTAGCATTGTTTGTAATCAGAAAATAATCAGAATTATTCTGTCAGACCAGAGAACAATTGTCATTTATGGTGATCGTCAGAATCATCATACTAGTATTTTGTTAGTAATGAAATCCCAGAAAAGTATTCGAAAGAAGTGTCAAGGATGTTTGGCATATGTAATTTATTTAAAGAAAGAGAAGAGAAAAGAAGAATCGATTCCTATTGTTAGTGAATATCCAAAAGTTTTTTCGGAAGACTTGTCTGGATTACCACCAGATAGAGTCATTGAATTCCGAATCGATCTTGTACCAGGAGCTGCACCAGTAGCAAAGGCACCATACCGTTTAGCTCCATCTGAATTGAAAGAACTGGTTGCACAGTTGAAAGATTTAACTGATAAGGGATTTATTAGGCCTAGCACTTCGCCCTGGGGTGCTCCGGTCTTATTCGTTAAGAAGAAGGATGGATTTATGCGAATATGTATAGACTATCATGAACTGAATAAGTTGACAATTAAAAACAAATATCCTTTACTAAGGATTGATGACTTGTTTGATCAATTGGTGGGAGCAAGTTATTTCTCCAAAATCGATTTGAGGTCAKGATATYATCAGCTCAAGGTCAGGGAAGAAGATGTTGCCACAACAGCATTCAGAACAAGGTACTGGCATCACGAATTCTTAGTTATACCATTTGGCTTAACTAATGCACCTGCAGCTTTTTTGGATTTGATGAATAGGGTATGTAAGGAATATCTTGATAAATTCGTTATTGTATTTATCGATGATATTTCTATATACTCTAAGACTGAAGAAGAACATACAAAACATCTTCGTCTGATATTGGAATTGTTAAAAAGAGAAAAGTTGTATGCTAAATTGTCCAAGTGTGAGTTTTGGATAAGAGAAGTTCAATTCTTGGGTCACGTTATTTCAGAAGCCGGAGTACAAGTAGATCCAGTAAAAATAGAAGCAGTTGCAAGATGGGAAGCTCCGAAAAATCCTTCTGAAGTCCGAAGCTTTTTGGGTTTGGCAAGTTACTATCGTAAGTTTATTCAGGACTTCTCTAAAATAGCCGTGCCATTAACTAAATTGACTCGGAAGAATGTTAAGTTTCAATGGGAAAAAGAACAACAAGAAGCTTTCCAACTATTAAAGGATCACCTTTGTAGTGCGCCGATATCCGGTCATATTTCCATATCTCGGGATGTGGTGCTATTTTTCAATCTAAATTCAGCAATCAACATCTTCTTCATGTGCATCGATACGACAACCGACACTGAGGATACATATTAATTTACAGAGAACTTGTTACTAAGATTTTGACATAAATCTTCTCACTTAAAATTTGTCACAAATATTAATAAAATAAAAATAAAAATTAGAATAATAACAAAAAAAACAGCAACTAGTTGTTTACAATATCTTCATTTTCACTTTTCATCAAGCAAATCATAAGTAAACGAATCAAGTAGATATTTTTGTTATAATTGTTATGTGTTCCATTTCCGTTCTTTATGTATATATAAGTATCCGTGCTTTAATAAAAAAAATTCATGGGGTTCCGTCCCCTTTTCCTTAAAAAAGTATCCGTGCTTTACTCGCTTGTACAATAGCTTGAAATGTCTTGCATCTTATACTTGAAATGAAAAGTATAATGGTAAATAAGGACCAAAGTTCTAGAAGCTAACCTTGGTTTAATACCAAATTGTAGTGATTTTGTCATATAGGGGTTAGTTTGTAAAAGGGCAAAGTTGGGGGTTTATAAAGAAATTTCTTTTTCCAATATTTATTCATTTTCAGATTAAAACTCTCTCTCCTCTCTCAAAACTCTCTCCTTTCTCTCTCTAATCTCCAACCCTAAATCCATTGGAATTTCCTTCATGCAATGTTGAATCCTTTAAGTTTTGAAGAAATTGTTGCCATTTTTGTGTTAAGGATCATCAATAGAAGGTATGGCTATGTTTTTGTAGATGTGGTCCTAAATTAAGCTAAAAATCCATTGCTAATCAAGTTATAATGTAGTTTGGAACATAGCAAAAAGTGTCGTTGGTTTAGAAAATTCGTAGAAAATCACTGAATGCTCTGTTTGAGGTGTATTTAATATGGATGGAAAGATCTAGGTGTGTGTTACAACTTTGTGGTACACCAAGGTCAAATTGTGGCTATCAACGAAACAAAACAGTGTTTTTCTAAAGCTGGTAATGAGAAAAAGGGGATTTGCATACTGTTTTTGTAAAATTACTATTAAATTGGTCATTGATCTAAATGAGTTGATTCCAACGCGATTGGGATCACAACAGATTGATCTTCAATTTTCATTTAGATCCAGAAAGCTAATTTGGCATTTAGGAGTAAGAAACAGTTTCTGCAAGTTATTGTTACAAGCTGTCCAATTCGGCCCTTCCATAATGATTACCAAGTATTTGTAGTAATTCTATTTTATATTTTTTCATAAATATTAATATAATAGAAAAATATTAACAAAAAAAGTATTAAGATTTATCTAAAAATAATATTATCAAAACAAAAACCATAATTTCCCACATCGCACCTACACTTCTCAACACCATTGTATCCATATACATAATGAAAACATGTCCACTTCAWGTGGTTGCTTAGTGTTTCCATGTATCTCTCAATAACCCACACCTCGGCCACACCCAATGTACATTCTTTGTATACGATACAGTAGAATGAAATTACATTAACCAAATTTTCTTTTTGAACTCAATCACATGTCATTCTATACTAAACGAATAATTCAATTTTGAATCATTTATTTTTATGTTCTCAATAGTTTGTGTTTCTTATTTAAACTTTGTATACGATACAGTAGAATGAAATTACGTTAACCAAATTTTTTTATGTTGAACTCAACACATGTCATTGTAAGATCACTCAATTATAATTTTTATATATAGATAAAACCACCTAACGTATTAATTTGCCATCCCGTGGTCAGCGGTCGATCCATGTTTATTTTTTCTCGCGGGTTTTTACTTGGCGGGCTCATCTTTATGATGGATCAAATGCCTGCAAACCCGTGGAATTTGTTTTTAACCGAATTCCTCATTTTTAAGACACTTCTTAAGTTTTTTTTTTTATTTCGATGGACATTTCGATTTTCTGGATGATTACAAGGTTGTTTTCCGTTCTTTTTTATTGTTGTTTCCAGCAGTTTATAATATCGATCCCGAAGCATCCCTTGAAAATCTCTACATACGAAAATCAGTTGACGAGGTGCACAAAACCCCGCTCAGGCTTTTATTGGTCCGACTCAGCCATAATGATTTACCAAGCATTTGCCTAAAAGAAACTTGTAGAAATTCTATTTTATAATTCTTCATAAATATTAATATACAAAAAAATATTAATAAAAAAAGTATTAGGAGTTATCAAAAAATAATAATATCCAAACGAAATCCATAACTTACAACATCGCACCAACACTTCTCTACGTTGGTTATGTATGTAGATGGGTATTGAGGAGTGTAGGGGAAATGTGCCCAAGTTTTGATTAGGTTTAAATGCTTTAAAATTACTATTCATACCTACAACTATTTTCATATTATTTTCTACGTTGTTTTGTATATATATACATGTGTGTGTGTGAGTGTGAGTGTATACTTTTGCAGAACTATGTTCAATAGGTCAAAATGCATGTTTCTGATTTTTCTTCTTAGATCTTTTTGAATTATATTCAAGTTTAACGTCTTTAGAACCTGTAGGTGTATTTAGTTTCCTAAAGTGGGTGAAAGAATGCCATCAAGTAATGAATTCTTAGCTTTTCTTTAACATAAAAATAAATGATTCATATACGACATGTTCGTAAACCAAGAAAATTATGAATTTATATATAAATTAATATATAAACTCACATTTACTTTCCATGTTTCTTCTATACTAAACGTATTATTTAATTTTGAATCATTTATTTTTTTGTTCTCAATAGTTTGTGTTTCTTATTTAAACTTTGTAAACGATACAGTAGAATGAAATTACGTTAACCAAATTTTTTTTATGTTGAACTCAACACATGTCATTGTAAGATCACTCAATTATAATTTTTATATATAGATAAAGCCATCTAACGTATTAATTTGCCATCCCATGATCTGCGGTCGATCCTGAAGGGTTTTCTAGCCCTATAGGAATATACAAACATATTTGAGGCAGTGGAAATAAACACACGAAAATTCCTATGGCAAGCATTCACTCTAAACGCTATTAAGGATGCTAGCCTAATGATTATAAGCAACACAACAATAAAAGAAAGGGCATATGAATTACCTCTAACAGTATAGCCAGTTGAAGGACTTGAAGATCCTCGCACGCCGAGATGCAAGTGTCCAAAGTAGAACACCTCAAGTGGTTCACACCCAATGAACCCTCAAAGA
>NC_037528.1:45029201-45035597 GCF_001531365.2 Cynara cardunculus var. scolymus
ATAATAAATTAACAAACTAAATGATATCTCCTCTTTCTTATCCTTAGTTAATACTTAGGGTTATTGAGGGCAACCCAAATGGGACTCTGCTAATAATGGAAAGCGTCCCAATATAGAAACCTCTCAAAATAGAAAGTTTCCATAAATAGTTATGATGTTGGACACTATTCCAACAATCTCCCACTTGGACAATATCCTTAACTATTGTTGGTAACTAGTTTCCCAGATTATYAGCAAAGYGTAAGYATCTTAGCGTACTGCCGAACTCTGAATCCAAATCAAGATCAGCCCCAAAGATAAGTGATCAGCTATCCCTTTGTTCTTGATATCATATGTGCCTGTTACATGGATATCTAGAGAATCAACTCAAGGCATCATATTATGTTTCTCCGTATGCGATTTGTGATGACGATGTCATATGAACTACATAATCAATTTATATCGATCTAGTCCAGGCTGGCCAACACTATAAGGTTCATCACACATAATCACGGAGGGGCCTACGATATTGCTTTTCCTTGATAAAGGTAAAAGGAATAAATAAACTTCGACTACACAGCTTTCACCAAATCATCAAGTCATACGTGGACTTACCTTTTATAACATCCAGTTACGGATGTGTTTGGGTAAGCCAACGCACAACCGACTCATCGACTACGACTCACGTGTATCTCCGTTTGAAAGACAAAAGATATTATCATCTCAGAAATACTTGTGATTATATCCATGAAGTAAATCTGAGTGTAGGTTTATTCAATACCTTTGCTCTCAAAAGGTACTCATGAACGTTAGCTACACTCTCTCAGTTTAATGTCTTTTCTCTCTTAGACATTACTATCTTTCCATGACAGTCTTTTATCAACACTTACCCCCATGAGTGCGATCGACTGTGAATTTTGAATAAATTAATACTCGGGAGTGATGTTAAACATGCAAAACGTGAAACACAATAATAACCAATCAATAATGGTAGATCACACAATATCATTAATAATAACACACACTTTATTAATCACCAAAAACAATTACAAATTATTATTGTTYTAATGTTTCTTAATATCGACCTAACTACAAAAACTTATTCCACTCCTCAAGCCAATTCTCTCTGCATGCTCGTCGTGCTTGGCTTTGCTCAAGATCTTTGTGAGCGGATCGACTGGATTGTCTTCCGACGATACCCTTTTCACAACAATGTTTCCCTTCTCAACCTTATCACGTATGAAATGGTATTTTTTGTCAATGTGTCTAGATTTCCTGTGATCCTTAGGGTCTTTAGTCAAAGTGACTGCACCTTCGTTATCACAGTAAATTTCAACAGAATCTTGGATTGGTGGTACAACGCCAAGATCTTCAAGGAAATGCTTAATCCAGATCGCTTCCTTTGCAGCCTCACTTGCCGCAATGTATTCAGACTCACAAGTAGAGTCTGCCACCGTGTCTTGCTTGGAACTTTTCCAGCAGACGATCCCGCCGTTTAACAGAAACACCCAACCGGATTGTGAACGACTATCATCTTTATCCGTTTGGAAACTTGGATCGCTATAACCACTCACTTTTAACTCGCTATCCCCACAATACAGTAAGACCTTGTCTTTAGTATTTCTCAGATACTTCAGAATGCTTTTGTTGCTGTCCAATGAGCTTCGCCAGGGTTACCCTGATATCGACTCACCATACTTAGAGCAAATGATACATAAGGACGAGTACATGTCATGGCATACATGATCGATCCTATAGCCGAAGCATATGGGACTCAACTCATTCTGGCCACCTCATCGGGTCTGACAGGACACTGAGTCTTACTCAGTTTTGTGCCATAATTGAAAGGTACATTTCCTTTCTTAGAATTCTCCATTTTGGATCTCTTCAAAATTTTATCTAAATATGTACTCTGGCTAAGCGCAATGAGATGCTTGGATCTGTCTCTATAGATCCTTATTCCTAGTATGTATGTTGCCTCTCCTAAATCCTTCATGGCGAAACATTTCCCGAGGAACTATTTAACACTATTGAGTGTCGGAATGTAATTTCCCATAAGAAGTATATCATCAACATACAATACTAAGAATGTCATGATGCTCCCACTATCTTTGACATATACGCAGGATTCATATTCACTTCTCGAAAAACCAAACTCTTCGACCTTCTCATTGAAGCGAATATTCCAGCTACGAGAAGCTTGTTTAAGTCCATAAATGGACCGTTCAAGCGTGCACACTCTATTTGGGTGCTTGGGGTCAACAAAACCTTCGGGTTGTGTCATATACACTTCCTCGTCCAACTTCCCATTAAGGAAGGCAGTTTTGACATCCATCTGCCACACTTCGTAATCATAGAAGGCGGCAATGGCAAGCATAATCCTAATAGATTTTATCTTAGCCACTGGTGAAAAAGTTTCCTCATAGTCAGCCCCGTAAGATTGAGTGTAGCCTTTTGCAACTAATAGATCCTTGAATGTGTGTACATTCCCATCTATGTCGGTCTTCTTCTTGAAGATCCATTTACAACCCATTCTCTTGCGACCTGGTTGTGGATCAACCAAGTTCCAAACTTGGTTATCATACATGGACTGAATCTCGCTGTCCATTGCTCCCTTCCACTTGGCAGACTCAGGCCCTGCCATTGCTTTCGAGTAGTTAGCAGGTTCATCTAAATCAATCAGTGTACGATCACTGAGTAACTCATCACCTTCCATAGTAATGTGGAAACCATAGAACTCGTGTGGCATGCTAACTCTACTGGATCTGCGTAGGGGCATGGAAATGTCAGTTGGCATGAAAGACTCCTCTCTCACTGTCTCAGGTCGTGTGCTAGTATCGACTACAGGTTCCTCGTTGGCGACCTCTTGAATTTCTTCAAGGTCGATGGCGCTCCCACTGTCCTCTTTGGATATTAGCTCTCTTATTAAGAAGACACCTCTTCGAGCCACAAAGACCACGTTTTTACTTGGTCTATAGAATAAGTATCCAAAGGACTTTTGTGGGTAACCAACGAATATACACTTCTCAGATCTGGTAGCAAGTTTGTCTTGGGTTTCGCGTCTAACGAAAACCTCACAACCCCAGACTTTGATATGTGCAAGTGAGGGAGGTTTCCCACACCACATTTCATGAGGAGTCTTTGAAACCTTCTTAGTCGGGACAAGGTTCAATACGTGGGCGGCAGTCTCAAGGGCGTATCCCTAGAAACTTATAGGGAGTGAAGCTCGACTCATCATGGAACAAACCATGTCCAACAATGTCCGATTCCTTCTCTCTGCAACACCATTGAGTTGTGGTGTTCTGGGAGGGGACAATTGTGAAATGATTCCATATTCCTTGAGGTAATCGTTGAACTCGATACTAAGGTATTCCCCTCCCCTATCGGATCGGAGAACCTTTATCTTCTTGCCCAGTTGGTTCTCTACCTCGTGCTTAAACTCTTTGAATTTCTCGAAGGTATCGGACTTATGTCTAATCAGATAAACATATCCATACTTGCTGAAGTCATCGGTGAAAGTCACGTAATAGTGATAAGCATCCCTTGTGGCGGATCTGAGAGGACCACATACATCCGTGTGGATGATGTCTAATAGATCTTTACCTCTCTCAAAAGTTCCCGAGAAGGGGAACTTTGTCATCTTGCCTAATAGACAAGATTCACATCTATCGTCTGATTTGAGATCGAATGATCCCAACACTCCATCCTTTTGAAATTGGGAAATGCGATTCTTGTTTATGTGGCCAAGACGACTATGCCATAAGCATGCTTTATCCAAGTCAGTAGATGAATCGACATTCAAGTTATAATTAAAATTTTTCATGTTTTCAACCACCACAGTTTCATATATGCCATTACAAGGATAAGCTTTAAAAATAAAACAATCATCTTTAAAAACAGAAATATCACCAATCACATTATCGAAATAAAACTGAAATCCTTGTCTAAATAATGCATGAAATGAAATGATGTTCCGAGTCATATCTGGTGAAAAACAACAATTTATTAAATCTATCCTAACTCCTTCAAATAGCTTGCGCTCGTAAGTCCCGATCCTCTCAACTGGTGCAACTCTACTATTGCCCATGATCAGGTTGAGCTCCCCACGTGCCAGCTTCCTATTTTCCTTTAGTCCCTGCACATCAGAGCAAATATGGAAACCACATCATGTGTCAAGTACCCAGGAAACAGAAGTGAAAGAGTTATTTAGTTGGATCATAAACATACCTGAAGTGGAACCAGACGCTCTGACTTTCCCATCCTTCAGGTCTTGAATGTACTTCGGGCAGCTTCGCTTCCAATGGCCCTTCTCAAAGCAGTAAAAGCACGTTGCCTCTTTGGGATTGGTGACAGGGGCAAATGGAGTTCCGGCTTTGCTCTTTGACCCGCTGCTAGACATTTTAGCAGGGGCTTTCCCTTGCCTATTGAGTTGAGCGGGTGCCTTCCTCTTCTTTCCTCTGTCATGCCCAATGGCATGAACCTGGACTTGTGAATCAGTTGGAGCGACCCTAGGCTCATGAGTCTGTTTCATACTAGACTCAGCCATTTTGAGGAGGCCGTGAAGCTCAGTCAAAGTCGTCTCCCCTTCTTTCATATGATAGTTCAAAATGAACTGATCATATGAGGCCAGGAGTGATGCAAGAACTATGTCAAGGATGAGTTCATCATCAAATTTCAGGTTGAACTTCTTGAGTTTTTCAATGTACCATTCCAGCTTTTGAACATGGGTACAGACTGACTCGTTCTCTCTCATGCTGCTTTTCATAAGGGCTTTAACAGTCTCGAGCCTCTCAAGTCTCGCCTTCTTGCCAAATATTTCGGCAAGAGCCTTGTTAATTTCATAGGCCTACGAGTTCTCGAACCTTTCAGCAAGATCGTGTTACATGGTGGTGACCATGACACATGAGACCTTGTTGGCATCTTCAAAGTGCTTGGTCCATTCAGTGATGGTTTCGGAATCGGTGATCTCTCTCGGGCTCTGGAGCAAGAGGAGTATCAAGAACATACTCCTTTAGGTCATAGCGACACACAATCCTTAAGTTCCTTATCCAATCGAGGTAGTTATCCCCGTTGGCATGGAGCTTCTCTCGGCTGATGGCAGATATAAGATGCAAGTTTTCGGTAGAAGTAGTAGGTGGAGGAGGATTAAGAGGAGCAGTCTGATTCATCAATGTTCCAGACATCTTGAAACATACGAAACAAAGTTTAAGTTAGTCTAATAATCCTCAAACAAATTATACCCAATTACAATTTGAGGCTAGGACCCATATTTTCATTTGTAACGTGAAGAGGGATGCCGTAGTCACGTGGCAAACTATTTTAGGTAGACAATCAATTTCAATCATAATGAAACTCCCAGATATATGAGACTCGTTAATTTAATTAATGACATGTTTTTGTCTCGGAAATGCTATCTTACTTTTGTGGTTGGGATACCGAGGACCACAAACAAGATTTTGTGAATTAACCATGCAAAACGCGTAGGCACCCTCGAGCTATTTGTAGTGTCATATTGACATGCCGGTGAACCACACACGCTCCATCAACAACTACAAATCCGAGTCGCCATAACATCATCCAACATAGTCTCAGGTTATTGTGCCAGTGAACCACACACGCTCCATTAACAGACCATAAGGAGATGTTATGCGTTTTCATGGAATAGCAACAATTTCACAATTTTCTTATGTATCTAAACGAGAATACTGTTAGGATACTTTAATATGTTATACTTTTAACCAGGGGCGTCGACAAGTTAAGTCCGAGAGGTAGCTCCACAGAAAGGCGACAAGGGTGGTAGAACACAAGGCCCTTTAAAAACCATCCCTCGTTAAGGAATCAGAGAGACCAACCTTAAACCTTTCTCAAGTGGGTGAGCCTCCCTTTGGATCTAACTCGACTTTAAGGTTTTGTCTCATACATATATTATATAATTAAGTTATACATATAGGTAGGTAACATTTTAAAATTTTAAAATAACCTGTTATGTAGAACAATCATATAACAAATCATTTCAAGCATACACACATATAAACGATTTCAAGACCAATTCTCTCCTAAGGGCTCATTCACAAAATATTGTAGCATGGCATGTGCAAATAATCAACTAGACTCTTGCTCTGATACCACTGAATGGGTTTCCTAGCCCTATAGGAATATACAAACATATATTTGGCAGCAGAAATAAACACACGAAAATTCCTATGGCAAGCATTCACTCTAAACCCTATAAAGGATGCTAGCCTAATGATTATAAGCAACACAACAATAAAAGAAAGGGAATATGAATTACCTCTAACAGTCTAGCTGTCTTCTTTACTCGAGCCAGTTGAAGGACTTGAAGATCCTCGCACGCCGAGATGCAAGTGTCCAAAGTAGAACACCTCAAGTGGTTCACACCCAATGAACCCTCAAAGA
>NC_037528.1:45035867-45041132 GCF_001531365.2 Cynara cardunculus var. scolymus
ATAATAAATTAACAAACTAAATGATATCTCCTCTTTCTTATCCTTAGTTAATACTTAGGGTTATTGAGGGCAACCCAAATGGGACTCTGCTAATAGTGGAAAGCTTCCAAATATAGAAACCTCTCAAAATAGAAAGTTTCCATAAATAGTTATGATGTTGGACACTATTCCAACAGATCCATGTTTTTTTTTCTTGCGGGTTTTTACTTGGCGGGTTCACCTTTATGATGGATCAAATGCCTGCAAACCCGTGGATTTTGTTTTTAACCGAATTCCTCGTTTTCAAGACACTTCTTAAGTTTTTTTTTTTTTTGATTTCGATGGACTTTTCAATTTTCTGGTTGATTACAAGGTTGTTTTCCGTTCTTTTTTTGTTGTTGTTTCCAGCAGTTTAGAGAATCGATCCCGAAGCACCCCTTGGTCTCTACATATGAAAATCAGTTGATGAGGTGCACAAAACCCTGCTCGGGCTTCTATTGGTCCAACTCAACCACAATGATTTACCAAGCATTTGCCTAAAAGATACTTATAGCGATTCTATTTTATAATTTTTCATAAATATTAATATACAAAAAAATATTAACAAAAAGAGTATTAGGAGTTATCTAAAAATAATAATATCAAAACGAAATCCATAACTTACAATATCACACCAACACTTCTCAACACCATTGCATCGACATACATAACAAAAACATGTCCACTTCAATCGTTGCTTAGTGTTTCCATGTATCTCTCAATAACCCACACCTCAGCCACACCCAATGTACACTCTTAACAAATAACTAGGAAGATTAAAACTAACTTCCCAAATATTTCAATGCTTCCACACACACACAAATGAGGTTAGGAACCCTGGCACTACTATATATACATATCTAATTTCCTATTCTTTTGTCACAACAAAGACTTAATTCATTGCCAAGCAAAATGATATTTAGACATAACAGTTTTTTGTTTTGTAAACCAAGAGAGATCGATGGCGGATAACCAGCAGTTGAAACACCCCAAACCTCACATTGCATGTAATACATATGTAACGCCCCAAACCACACATTGCATGTAACACATATTTCATACAAAAGAAATACATGACATTATGCCATTCAGGTCCCTTAGTACAAGAATCTACTATCACCAAATACAAGGTCCAAAAATTCAAATACATCACTTGTACTAATCAATCAAAACTATATATCAAATCAGATCTTCAGGTGGAAATGCATATAGGAAAATATTAAATTTTCCCCTTTCCCTTACTGTCCGAACCTCCTGCAACACATGGTTAAAAATCACAAAACGAGGGTTAGACTGAAAGGTCTAGTGAGATACCCTATTTATATTATTGCAGGGTGAAAAAATCACCAAAACCTTTATAGAAAAATCATCCTTTCATATATATAACAATTATATGAACAACTAAGAACTCAATACCAAACTTCTTCCATGTTTCAAGCAAAGCTTTCAATTATACAAATCTCATATCTCTGAACCAAACAGGTTTCTCATAATGCCACTTTTAAACCTTTTTATGTCAAACAAGGTTTATAAAGTTTCAGGCCAAACCTGATGTTTTTCCTCAATAACATCCAGACTATGATTTCCAATAAGAACCTTGATCCTAAATCTTTAAATCACAAAGAAATAAAGATTCCAGAACAAGGTAATCTTAAAGGATATAATAGAAAGAGTTATATCATACAATCACACATACAAATGCCACCCTTATATCCAAATGTACACCTATCCTTGATATGCCACCTTTATCCCATGGTACACCTCTCCTTGATATGCCACCCTTATCCCATGGTACACCTCTCCTTGATATGCCACCCTTATTTCCTCATTAAAATATTTCACAAAATAATTTCAAATAGATCGCAGTCATTGAAATTATTATCAATACAAAATCATTTCTTTCAAAACTTCATTTTTATGATAAAATAACATTTCTGGTCAAAAACACAAGGTATAACTTTAAATCCGGTCAATTTGATTTAGCCGGACTTCAACTCTGGTCAACTATCCGGACAACACATAGCATAAGCTTTGTCCGATTTAACACTTGAAATAAATCTCAACATCTTTGTCCGGATAACAAGTCCGGTCAGTACCCCGCATAAAGCTTGATCGATTTATCACTTAGATTCAAAATCATCTTTGTCCGGTCAATACCTTGCTTAATACTTGGCCGATTTAAAATAATCCGGCCACCATTTGGTCGTATTCCTACTTCTCAGTGCAAAAAGATAATCATTCTTACCAATCATAACCCGATCAACACTTAACCGGTTTAAGACAATCCAGACAATACATCGATTAACCTTTGTCCGATTTAAAACAATCCGGTCAAACCTTGTCCGGTTTAATACCCGGATAAAACACTTAGAACAAAAGACTGATTTCTTTCCAAAATAAATAAGATTCATACAAAACCAGTAATAATTTTTTTGCAAAAGAGTTTAGAAATTACTCACCTTAACAAACTTTTGAAATCAAACACTTGAATCTTCAGAGAAGAATAATTCAGTCACTTCTCTTCTCTTTTAAATCACACAACAAGAAACTCCAAAAGCAAGAAGAGAAATATGGAGGCTCAACCTCCCTTTTATACTTTCCAAAATAAGAAAGGCGGCTAATATAGCCCCTTTCTCTCACCAAAATCCTCATGCATGCATGCATGCACCTTGTATATATAAATATATATACCGTGCATACATATAAATATATAACATATGTATTTCATATTATGTACATAGTCTCATACATGTATACACATAATTTCCACACACACACACACTAGCATGATCAAATATAACAATTTATCATGCTGTCACATAAACATTTAATTAGATAATCACGTATTAATTACCTCAGGTGATAACTAAGGTCTGGTTATCACAACATATTTCATACAGAAGAAATACATAATATTATCTCATTCAGGTCCCTTAGTACAAAAATCTAATATGACCAAATACAAGGTCCAAAAATTCAAAATACATTTCTTGTACTAAGGGACCTGAATGAGATAATATTATGTATTTCTTCTATATGAAATATGTATTACATGCAATGTGTGGTTTGGGGTGTTTCATAATGGTATCAGAGCCTGAGTTTAAGAGATTTAAGTATTTAACAGCATGATACCTAGACTTAAACTGTTTTATTCCATGTTAAGGGTCTCGGACATAGTGCCATTGGAAAGAAATATGATGGTTTGAAAGAACAGTGTGTAAGGTAAATTTTAATTACATATGGCCAGTGTAATTATGAATTTACAGGTACACATCTGAACTTGAATACTTCATTATATTTGGGAATATGAATACGTGATTATTAATACTAAACTTTGCAGATGTCTAGCCGAACTAGAAGATCTGAAAGAGTGGCTCGTCCAGAATCTGAGGAAAGGGAAGAATCGCCTATTAATCTTCCAACTAGTATGTCTGGAAATAGAGGACGGGGAAGACCAAGAGGACGAGGCAGAGGAAGAAGTCAATCTCAGGGAAGGGTCGGACTGAAGTACATTTTGAACACGAAGAATCCCACTTTGGGAATGTTCAGGAAAGATCAGTGCCACACCCTGAATATGTAACCAGAGACATGTTGGCTGAAGAAATGGGGAAGTTACGGGAAACTTTGACTTCTATTATGGGAATTCCAGCCAGGATAGAGACCGAAAGAATAGAAGTTCATCCCTCAATGCCAGTTATTCACAACAAGAAGGGGGATATTAAGATGTTTTTGGCATGCAAACCACCAACCTTTTCTGAGGAAAGAGATCCAGTAAAAGCTATGTGCTGGATTAAGGAAATGGAATCTATGTTCAACACCATTCGGTGCCCAGAAACAGATAAAGTTCGATTTGCTGTTTCGGTATTAAAGTCAAATGCTCTGTTTTGGTGGGAAGTTGAATCATTGGCCAGGACATATGTTTTACAAACATTATCCTGGACAGAATTTGTGAATCGATTTAAAGAACAATTTCACCCTAAGACAGCTGTACGACAGATGGAAGAGGATTTTCTAAAGTTAGAACAAGGAAATGGAACAGTTCGAGAGTATACCGAGAAATTCATTGAATACTCTCGATTTGCTGAGCACTATGTTTCAACCAAACCCAAGAAGATAGAAAGGTATATTTGGGGTAAACCCTCAATTAGAGAGTTTGTTATTGCTATGAACCCCAATACCTTTTCGTTAACAGTAGATGCAGCTGAGGTGACTGAACGAAATAAAAATAGACAATCAGAAGGAAAGGTTGTTGAGAAAAGAAAATGGGAGGGGCCTTCATCTTTTTGGGGGCCGAAAACTGTTAGATATGATAACAGATCTGAGCAGAAGATCAGTGAAAAAGTCTGCTCACAGTGCCTACAAGTTCACCAGGGAGAATGCAAGATGGACCCAAGGAAATGTTATAAGTGCGGTGAGGCAGGTCATTTATCCAGAAATTGCCCAGTTAACCGAAGGTGTTTTAATTGCAATTCTCTGAATCATATTCGATCGAATTGTCCCTTGTTAAGAACTTCACAGTTAACAATGGGAAGTAATGTATCGGGTACTCGGGGAAGGCCTACTATGAATAGAGGAGGGCAAGGAGGGGCACGAGGATGATCCTTCCAGATGACTAAGAACGAGGCAGAAGCATCACCAGATGTAGTAACAGGAGCTGCTCCAGTAGCAAAGGCGCCATACCATTAAGCTCCATTTGAATTGAAAGAATTGGTGTCACAGTTGAAAGATTTAACTGATAAGGGATTTATTAGGCCTAGCACTTCGCCTTGGGGTGCTCCGGTCTTATTTGTTAAGAAGAAGGATGGGTCTATGCGAATGTGTATAGACTATCGTGAACTAAATAAGTTGACAATCAAAAACAARTATCCTTTACCAAGGATTGATGATTTGTTTGATCAATTGGTGGGAGCAAGTTATTTCTCAAAGATTGATTTAAGATCAAGGTATCATCAGCTCAAGGTCAGGGAAGAAGATGTTGCCACAACAACATTCAGAACAAGGTATGGTCATCACGAATTCTTAGTTATGCCATTCGGCTTAACTAATGCACCYGCAGCTTTTATGGATTTGATGAATAGGGTATGTAAGGAATATCTTGATAAATTCGTTATTGTATTTATCGATGATATTCTTATATACTCTAAAACTGAAGAAGAACATACGGAATATCTTCGTTTGATACTGGAATTATTGAAGAAAGAAAAGTTGTATGCCAAACTGTCCAAGTGTGAGTTCTGGTTAAGAAAA
>NC_037528.1:45042637-45044912 GCF_001531365.2 Cynara cardunculus var. scolymus
CGAAGATATGTTAAGAAGTTGTATTATTGATTTCGGGAGATCGTGGGAAGATCACTTGCCATTAATAGAGTTTGCGTATAACAATAGTTACCATTCCAATATCCAAGCGGCACCGTATGAAGTGTTGTATGGACGAAAATGTCGAACGCCGTTATGTTGGAATAAAGTGGGTAAGAAACAGCTGACAGGTCCTGAAATTGTTCAAGAAACTTCTGAAAAGATCGAACAGATCCGTGAAAGAATAAAAACAGCACAAGACCGCCAAAAAAGTTATGCAGATAATCGTTGAAATCCAATTGAATTTGGTATAGGTGATAAGGGTGGCATATCAAGGAGAGGTGTACCATGGGATAAGGGTGGCATATCAAGGAGAGGTGTACATTTGGATATAAGGGTGGCATTTGTATGTGTGATTATATATGATATAACTCTTTCTATTATATCCTTTAAGATTACCATGTTCTGGAATCTTTATTTCTTTGTGATTTAAAGATTTAGGAACAAGGTTCTTATTGGAAATCATAGTCCGGATGTTATTGAGGAGAAAACGTCAGGTTTGGCCTGAAACTTTATAAACCTTGTTTTGACTTAGAAAGGTTTAAAAGTGGCATTATGTGAAACATGTTTGGTTCAGAGGTATGAGATGGGTATAATTGAAAGCTTTGCTTGAAACATGGAAGAAGTCTGGTATTGAGTTCTTAGTTGTTCATAAAATTGATTGTATATGAAAGGATATTTTACTATAAAGGTTTTGGTGATTTTTCATCCTGCAATAACATAAATAGGGTATCTCACTAGACCTTTCGGTCTAACCCTCGTTTTGTGATTTTAACTATGTGTTGCAGGAGGTATAGACGGTAAGGGGAAAGGAAAAGTGTAATATTTTTCTATATGCATTTCTGCATGAAGATCTATCTCTGATGTACAGTTTTGATTAATTAGTACAAGAAATGTATTTTGAATTTTTGGACCTTGTATTTGGTCATATTAGATTCTTGTACTTAGGGACCTGAATGGGATAATATTATGTATTTCTTCTGTATGAAATATGTATTACATGCAATGTGTGGTTTGGGGTGTTTCAGCAGTATTCGGGAAATATGACAGGAGGACATACATCAAAAGCAAAGGAGGCAACTGTGATTCCAGTAAACCAAAAGCATGTGTCGACTATGATGGCCGAGCGTGCAGCAAAAATTGTTGCATTGGCTGCCAAAAGTATCAAGAACAAGAACAAAAACAAGATAAATCCAGCTTGATGAAAACTGAAATTGATGATATTGTAAACAAGCTAGTACCTGGTATTATCATATTGTAGATGTGGTGTCTTTCAATATCCCTATGTATGTTCTTAGCACATTTATATCCTTACTCTTAAATCATTTTCCTCCTTTCATTCGTAATGAAGTCAATTACCCTTGTTTATATATGTCGTTTAGGCTGTACTATTAGCATAATAAGACAAGGAAATTTTATTTGATGTGCATTTGTACGAACCTAATAGAGTTCCTCAAACTACATATAAATATTCTTAATGGATCTCGAACCTCCGTTGCCTCCAATTCTATTGAAAGCAAGGATAATAGTAACTGGAYTTGAATAAAGTTCCATTTTGCTATGGATTGATAATTGTTACATTGTTTTTCCTCTTCATAAATATAGTTTTGCTGTGGATTAATTTAATTTTTTTTTGGCTATAATTGATGAATTGTAATATCCAGGTGTATAAAGTGTGCAAGGTGGATAACCAAACATCATTTCCGTTTATGTGCAAGCATGGAAATATTTGAGAAGTTGGTCTTAATCTTCCTGGTTATTTGTTAGGAGTATGGGTGTCCCTAGGTGTGTGTTACTGAGAGATATTTGTTAACACTAAGAAATGGTTGAAGTGGAGACGTTGGTTATGTATGTGGATGGGTATTGAGGAGTGTAAGGGAAATGTGCCCAAGTTTTTATTATGATTCAATGCTTTAAAATTACTATTCATACCAACAACTATTTTCATATTCTTTTCGACGTTGTTTTGTACACATATATATATATGTGTGTGTGTGTGTGTGTGTGTGAGTGTATACTTTTTCAGAACTACGTTCAATAGCTTAATTTGCATGTTTTTTATTTTTCTTCTTAGATCTTTTTGAATTATATTCATGTTTAACGTCTTTAGAACCTCTAGGAAGTTCCTAAAGTGGGTGAAAGAATGCCTTAAAGTAATGAATTTTTAGCTTTTCTTTAACGTATAAATAAATGATTCATATACGACATGTTCGGAAAC
>NC_037528.1:45045012-45046495 GCF_001531365.2 Cynara cardunculus var. scolymus
AAATTAAATTATAAATAAAATATTGAATTAAAAAAACTAAACAAAAAACCAGAACTTTAAATAGTAAAATTGATACTAATATTGACTTACATTTTTTATGATATATTTAAATTTATATTTTATTCAAAAATAAAAACATAATCGTTTTCTCAAAACCACTAAAAACCATATTATATCGACATAAATAAATAATAAAACGAAACATTAAAATTGAGATATATCTCGTTATATTATGCGAACACCCTTCTAGTGTACTGCATCATGATCAATTGTGATATTTTCAAATTTGTAACTCCCAATTAATTATTTAGGAGTTACATAAAATGACAAATTATTTAAATACCCTTGTATTTAATATATGAGTTACATTTGAACTAAAGAAAAAGATAGAATATGATTGGTTAAGTTTGGTTAACATAGTTAACACAAAAAATTGGTTAGTATTTGAACCAAACTTTCTCTCTCTCCCTTTCTCTCTCTCTCTCTCTCTCTCTCTCTATATATATATATATATATATAATATTTCCATAATCATGATAACACATAGGAACCAAACTTGTAATCGACACTTAGTTAGTGTTTTATTTCTTTTAATATTACAACAATATCAGTGTCTTTCTCAATTATATATGAACATTACTACTTTCATTCTAACATAATAAACATAAAGTAAACAATGTATTTTCTTATTACAGTAATATACTTTTATTTTGTTATTACAACAATATATTTTCATATTATTTTTTATTAAAGCATTGTATTTTGAAAAATATACATATTATAACAACCAGTTTTATTTGCTTACATGACATGTGTTTTTGTTGCATGACTTGAAGTGAAAAAAAACATTCTTTTACAATTACATATTTGGTCCCTAAGCAACATTTTTTTGTCGTACTCAACCCTCCTGTGTTACTTTTGCCGTTACTCTTCTTCTTCTTCCCCTACACCCTCTAAGCACCACCAATGAGATTTCCTCCATTGTTTCTAAAGGTTTTGTAGCATGGTTCTATCAAACAAGAAGCTTAAGTAAAAGGATACGAACCCAACTAACCAATTTCTTGGCCAAATCAGAGTCTCAGTTAAACCAATCTGATCTCGATGACTCACAAACCCACCGGTCCTTAAAATCTCGAATTCAACGACCCAAAAACCCAAATTATCCAAGGGAAAAACAGAGAGTAGATCATCTTATCACTACAAAAACATTTAGAGCTTTAAAATCATGAAAATAGTGTTGTCCATAGAGAAAGTGAATAGCGTAGTAGAGAAATTAAGGTTTTTTTAATGCTTTAACAATGTGTATCAAGATTTAAAGACTTGTATATTAATTGTAAAAAATAAATAAATATATAATAAATTATAAAAAAATTGTTAAGAAAAGGGGCCTGATGTTTATATATTTATATATAATTAGAAGGTTACTCACGCAATGTAGTGAAATATATTTTGATTTTAATATTTCATTTTATTCTTTATCTCA
>NC_037528.1:45049345-45052495 GCF_001531365.2 Cynara cardunculus var. scolymus
ATTTATTTTTTATTATAATTTAATTTAAGTTTAATAATGAAATAATTTATTTTTGGTTTAATAATATAACATTTTATAAAGATAATAATTAAGTGTTCCTAATTATATTTTAGATTTTTTATATTTAAAATGAGATGTTTGTCCTGTATTTGATTATGTTTATCTGCAGTTAGTTACACGAATTCAGATATGGAGCTTTAATAAGTTGTACTTATGCACAATGTACTTATAATCTTGAGTTTTAAGTAATATGCATTAATAAACAGTACTTTACACGCATAAAAAATGGTTTTTAAGAGTTTTTGTCAAATGCTTTATAATATAGTATAGATATAGATATAATATTTTTAATAAATCGATTTTGAAAATATGATATCATAAAAAAATTGTTAAAAAATATCACATGATTTAGTTGCACATGAACAATGACAGCATAAACAAGTGTTAACTTGGGTCATGTCATCAAAAATTCTCTTTATAGGTTGCTATTGCTATAATAGATAATTTTTTTTAAAATACTATGCTTTAATAAAAGATAATGTGAAAGCACATTGCTGCAATAAAAAAAAATGAAAGTACAACATAAAAACTAAAGTTGAATCAACTATACCTCTCGTGCTGTTACGACTTCATAAGCTGACACATGAACACTCGAACATGCTACAAACACAACACGACACGACAAGAAAACATTGATACAAACACGCCTCTCCAAAGGCTTTGAGATGCCCAAATCATTGGATCCTAGGCACAGTTGACAAAATGTACATCTTATCGTTATGACTTCGTGATCCTCAAACACGATGAGGAAACATCAATACACAATGTAGACATTTATACATTCACCCAAATCAAACAAACCAAGTATATCTCACCGAAGTCTCGGAGGTGGAATGCATGCCTTTACCTTGGAGAATAGAGCGTCTATTTCCATAAAAAAGAAAAACCCGACCCTTGAGAGACAATTAGACACCCATATTGCTGAATTCAACATTTCCAGTGAAACGATCTTATATTACAACTTCATAAGCCATGAAAACTAACGAGGCTTTCACACTAGTAGCTAATCAAACTAGGAGGAGGGAAGAGTAGTACCACCACCATGTGGGGTGTATGCACGATCTCGGCACTTCTTCCAGTATCTCCATGCCACCTGGATGGTGGTTGCCGCCAGGCCTCGCCAGTATGGAGATTCGTTCCTGAACACAGCAATCGTGGAGTACACAATTATAGAAAGTGAAATTGTATTAATTCACATATTGTTGGAGTCCAATATCAACTAGATACATACCATCAAACCTATATGTGTGTGTGTGTGTATGTAGAAACCTCCCACTCTCTTTATACGGCTCTTTTAGAGAAAGGGTATGTGGTTTCTTGTACATGTAAGTAAACACCATATATATTGCCACAAAAAACAAACACATCAATATAGGTTCTTCCTTTCCTTTCCCTCCTAAAAAGAACTTGAGAACACTAGATTTTTTCTTTCCTAAAATTTCCACCCTTATTTCCAGGAGGTCCCATGTTCAAATCCAAGGAGGAATAAAAATCCCCTTGTGGCCACGGAGGTTCGAATGCGGTGACTACGGGCTATCTGCAAAGCAGGTGGTTGCCCTGGGATTAGTCGGCTCGCATAGCGGGTTGGATATCCAGGTTAATCAAAAAAGAAAGAAAAAAGAAGGGACTCGAGAACACAACGTTAGAGTAACTTATATGGCTGATTAATAATCCAATCTCAACAATATTCATCCACTGATGGCATCATTATCGATGAAAAGTACATCTCTTTCCTATTTCTCAAGTTTGTAACCATCTTCTTCATTCTAACAACTCCTATCGCCCAAATAGTATTCTTCAAAAGTTCCTTCTTTGTGTTTTCAAGCCTTCCAGATCACGTAATTCATATGCTTTTGTTAGAGAAAGAACTTCGTGGCATGCATGTTTCGTCATCCTTCTTCCTTTATGTTAGATATGTTAGCTAGAACTAAAATGCTACGTTTGGCTCATGAGTAATCATGTCGACTTTGCTGGAACTTGAGTGGATTTGGTCACACATGGAAAGAAGTGTGGAAATTTTGTCGCTTAATATATATATATATATATAAATATCTTTGGATTAACTATCATATTATATATATATTCATGATGAATAATATTTCTGTATATTCATCATGAATAGCGGGTTCTTACAGTTCCTACATGGACTTTCCCCTGTATATATAATGGTCAAAAGGCCTTGGGGATCTTCTTTGCTGATCCAAATTTATTTGTATAATTATTCTTGTTTACGGATATTTATAACCTGCTAAAAACAGTTGGAAAAACCTGTCATTGGCAGTTATAGGGAAATGTATATATACGGAGGAAAATTCTCCACCATTTCTTGTCCTTCTTCCCTATCTCTAAAACAATCTCACCTATATATTAGTTCATAAATGATGCATGAATACTGTGTAAAAGATGCATTACCTTATGGCAATCTGAACACGGTGATTCCTCAAGAATCCAGCAAAAAGGCTGGTGACTTCTTCAAGATCTGCTGCCCGAAGAACAAATGCCTCAACATTTGTTAAGCATTCCACTGTCCTGTTGCTAAGCAATATGTATCTTGGTTTTATCTGGTTTCTTGTATCTGTGAGTAAACAGTATATTGCGACAAAAAATACATCAATATAGGTTCTTGTCCTTAAAAATAACAGGGTTAGCAATCTTAGCATGCAGATGTCAGAAGAGAGAAACTTCAATACAGATAATGCAACACTTTATATGCCTGTATAGTGGGTGGAGAAAATGGACATTGATCATTTCAACAAGCTAAGACGGTTTTCATTTGGAAAAACATAAGTCAGGGGCTGTTTGTTTCCCTCTTAATGGTGACATTAAGAGGGAGCCTCTTAATCGTTCAGAGGTTTAGACTGTTTGGCAAAAAAAAGAAACCTCTTAATGGTTACTAAAAGGCTCTTAACCATTTTGCATATGGAAAGTCTCTAAACCATTCAGAGTGTGGTTTTTCCAATTTTGTCCTCTCTCCCAATTCTCACAGGTCGCAAGCCGGACTTCATAGGCCCCTCCCCCACCCTCTCGTTGCCGGACTTCAAAGACCCTCCCCCACCCTCTCGTCGCCGGACTTCAAAGACCCTCCCCCAC
>NC_037528.1:45052580-45068369 GCF_001531365.2 Cynara cardunculus var. scolymus
CCACCCTCTCGTCGCCGGTCGCACAGCCCCTCGCTACTCATCTGCCTTCACCATCGCCGTCGCCACCTTCTTCTTCACTTGGCTGGCCGTTTACCTTCTGCCTTCACTTGGCTGGGGTCGTCGATGGCGTGGGAGATGGTTAGATGATTATAGGGTTGGATTAATGGAAGCCGAAGGGAGATGGGTTTTTGTTGGATAAGGGTTAAAATGGTAATTTACTATTATTYAGAGAACAATTACCAAACAACATTATTTCATTCAGTACTTAATCATTCTGACCCTCTTAACCATTTTGACCTCTTAACTATTCTGCACTAAACCATTCAGCAACTGCCAAACAGCCCCTCAGCTTATGGTTACCAAACCAAACAAGCCCACTATATCCCACATAAGGTCCCCTCCCCCGGGTGGAGGGGGGATGATGTATGCAGACCTTGCCTCTACAGAGAAAAATCTCCCTGTTACTCCCTCAATGTTCCTCCAATAAGATGTTGACACATCATCTTTTTCTCTCTCCACTGCCATTTAATTTATATATGCACCCCCTACTTGTACATAACCACCCCTTACACTTACGTATTGGCCCCATACCTTTACAGATGTCAAATTTGATTGGAGGAACAGGGAAGGGGTAACAAGTGATTTTTTCCCAGCCTGTACCCGGTAGAGGGGCTTTTGCCGTGAAGACCCCCAACTTGCAAAACAAAATATAACAGGGAACACATGCGGTAAGAAAGATATGCAAATATAATTATGGGAATCAATTCAATGTCAGAAAGATATGCATACAGTATTATGGAATTCAATTCAACGTTAGAAAGATGGTTATGATAAAAATGCAAAAATCCAAGCATGTTCAAATTCAGCCACACAGCATGTAAAAAGTGATCAGAAAACATTCTTATACCTCCATTAACAGAAGAATCTTCAAGGCACCATCTGAGAAGTTCTTCACCACATACATCGCCCTCCACTAGTGGAACTTTACTCCCATCTTCTCCCATGCTCTCCATCTTCCCTCTTACAATAAAAACCATCTTCGTCACAACCCCTCCTTGATATAAAGTTTTGCCTCCTTTGATGTATGTCTTTTGCCTTAACCGTTCACATATTGCATCTAAAATTGGTTCATCCATCAGCGCAAATATCCGGACCTACAAATTGAAACATAGAGACATAGTTTAATGACCTGTAGATAATTTTCAGAAAATATGGACCTTGTTAACCATATCCTCAAAGAGACTCAAGGAGAGCTTTTGGCCACTGCCTGTATACCACCTCCATTAGAAATTGAAAAAGACAGATGCTCTTAACAATTTTTATCTTAGAGCTAGAACTTACTGAATGCAAAATAACAAACATACTCTTGCTAAATTATTGCATTTCCTTGATAACAGTTTAACTTGGTATTCGAGGTTCTTACAAAGTGCTAAGAGCCGGTATCCTCTTGAAAACGTTATTTGAGATGGAAGGAATAACACGCACCATCATCAAGCGGGAACAAAGGGGGAGGGTTAATAAAGCTCCATTTTCATGTAAATTTCAAAACATAGCTGTTATAAGAAAATAAATACTTTAGAGGCCGGATTAAGGCGGGGTTCAATTTAGTTTTTTTAAATGCTTTAGACACTTGTACATATGGGTTGCAAACTTGTACAATAAATAATTATAAAAGAAAGGGTAAAATGACAAAAGTGCACTCTTGTGGTGCACGCAGGGGGTTGAATGGAGCAAACATATACGAAATTAGGCTATCCATAACAACATTAACACCACAATGACTAGGGTTGTAATTTACTTGAGGAATTGTAATATACTTGAGTAAATTACAGATTTGGTCCCTGTGGCTTGTTGAAAATTATGACTAGGGTTCCAAAGCTTCATTTATTAAACTGTGAGTCCTGGTGGTTTGCACTTTGTTATGGCCCGAGTCCCTCCGACTAACACCGTTAAATTTTCTCTTAAGTGAATGGCACTTAGGCCCCCTCACACGATTCCTCACATGTATCCGGCCCCTCAAGGATTGAGTGGACAAATAGTTGATGTTGACTAGAGATGCATCAAATGGCCCCGGCTCAAAGCGGGGCCCAAAGAAGCCCCGGACTTGTAAGCCTGAGCTCAAGCCCAGGCCAAGCTAAAAAGCATGATAAGGCCAAGTATTTTTTTTTTCAAGGCCCGATTAAGACTGGCCTGAAAAAACCTAAAAGTCCCTGGAAAAGCCCGAATGGGCCCATTTTCGCACCCAAAGCCCCGTCTCTGTTTTTGAAGTCCCGGGATTTCTTTTTCTTACTAAAGCCAGGGTTGGAAGGTCCGGGCCCTGACCATGCATGCACTGAGCCGTTGGGCCTGCATGTGTGTAGTAATGTGCTCTAATACCATGTTAACACTCTAGATTACCAACTCAAGACCAATCCACCATATAAATTGTATTACCCTGATGTCGAATCCCTAGTCTTAACTACTTGATAGCCAATAAATTTGAAGCTCACTTTCTTCACAAACTCAAAAAGGTGCCGGCGTATGTCTCTTTGCACGTCTTCAGGCAAATTCTCCATTAGCCTTTCTTCATTAACCCCTCGGGTGGCAGCCCAATTATAACGCTCAGACTCGCGAACTTTTCTGCATATCCAAGTCACTAAATAGTCACATTTTGAGCCAATAGACATCAAAACTAAACTAACGCAAAACACAATCAGAAAGAAGAAACTTACCATCATTATTGTTTATCATGTAGCACACTAAGGATTCATTATTACTAAAACAATACTACTTCAAGATCATTCACTTTAGTAGACAGCAGATGAAAACGAGTTTGATGTTGTTTTGCACTACTTCTTACAAACAATAATGTCTAAGCATACATATACATTAAAAAAGCTGTAGCATCCAAGAAAAAAAGATTAGAAAATCATTGCATATCACAAACAAATGAGAATCATCTCATAATTAAACCCCTTACCAACATTTGGATTAAGATTAAATATCCGAAAGCGAACAACATGGAGCAATATAAGATATGAAGTTAAGGTTAAGGTTAAACTTGAAGTTTTTGCCATGAAAGGGAATAGTGCAAATAAGTGATTAACTACTGAAGATGAGGAAATATAACGAGGCAGGAGGACTATACCTTCGTAGTTCTTCTGGCAAGTGTCGGTGGCTCATCCAGTGCTCAACATCACGTCGTCTAAGTGACATTTCAAGCCGTCTAATATAATATCAAATATGTGAGTTCCTTGGATCATGTATATTGAAGAACTATTGATAAATATTGTGGATGAATAAGGGGTTATAAGCACAATAGTCGTCATAGTAAAAGATCTACCTGCGTCCGAGACCTTGAAGAAAGTTTTGCATGTTTCCGATAAGAAGGGCAAAAAGTAGAAGTCCAAGCCCAATGATGCCCATAGTAAAAAGGACCTCCCACACAAAATAACTTGGAGTTTGATTGCCAGCCAGTGTGCTGATTTGCTTCTCACAATCATCAAGAAATGAAAAGGATCAGAAGTAACTCTATTATTACCTTCCACGTTAGTAACAAAGATCTAATAGGAACAAGAGAAATCATGTTAACAAGTATAGTCATGATGATATTTGATTTGAGAGAAATCAAATCTCTTAACGTTTGATTGTATGACTCCTTGTATAATTGTATATCATTTCCTTACGTAGGATTGAACTTTATTATGTTTGTGAGCTATAAATATGTACCATCTTTGGTTCAAGGAATATACAGAGAACTTTTCCTATACCATTTAAAATACTTTTGTTCTTTGCAAGTGCAAAAGAAATATGAATGCTCTAATAAGATCACATTTCCAAAATCCCGAACAAGACGGACTTCAAGATCATACCAAGCACTCTGGTGGACCGAATATCATAGAAAAACACATTCAGTAGATTGAGTTGTGAGTTTTGTCCAGTCATGTGTAAGGAGATGAACATCACACACATAACCAAGGGTATGAAGATCAGAATAACTTGGTATGTGACACAATAATCAAATGAAATGAGAGACATGGTAGGAACAAGAGCTTCATACCAAAACCTAAAGGGCACAAGACCTAAAGGGCACAACTGACTCTAATAGAAGGGAGGAACAATATCATGAATGTGATGTTCTTCCTTTCGGCCACCCCATTTTGTTAAGGTGTTGAAGGGTAAAACTATTGAAGAGATTTTCATCTTCTTGTTGGAAATTATTGAAATAGATGAGACATGCATTCCTCCTATTGTCTGAAGGATTTTAATATGGTGAGTACACCGTGTTTGAATATTTTAGTGGAACAACTTGAAAATTAAAAGTACTTCATCTTTAGAACACAAGCCCCAAAAATTTAGTACCTGAAACCCCCAAAAAAAGGAGTAAACATATCTTGTGATTACACTAGGTTCAGCGGTGAGTTTGACAGCTTTCACGTAAATTCCATAAGGGAAACCATCTTCGTTAAAACAAGCACTGGAATTTTCATCTTCTTTCCAAACTTTCCATGCCGGATCCGCTGCATATCTCCCAACATTCCCATGCCCACAATCTAGAAACTTCATGCAATGTTTGATTCCAGAGTTATGACAAGCATCTCGAAGGCATTGGTTCACTCTCTTGAAAGAATTAAGAAAAAAGAGTAAGAATAGAATACAAAGTTGTAAAGACTATAAATCACATGAATGACAGCATGGATGAAAGGAAAGCACAAATATATATAATCAGCAATCTTCAAATCTTGATTCCCTTGATCGAATTCTACAGTCAGCATCTAACCCTGTTTTATGGTAAATAACGAATTCACATTATCTATAATTTTCCGATGCAAGCTTGCTTAAAGGCTATGTTTGGGAAACTAGCTGATAAGCTAGTTGTTGGCTGATAAGCTGGATGACAATGTAAAATGACGTAAAAGGACATGTTGACAAATTACTCAATTCTAAAATATAAGAGGCATAATTGGAAAAAAGAAAGTGAAAAGATCCCCTAGAGCTTATCGAAAAGCAAACTTAAGTAGTTATTTGAAAAGGTAGCTTATGGCTTACCAGAAGGAGCTTCTAGATAAGCTCAAAAAATAAGATGAGCTGATGGTTACCACACATGGGTAAAAAGTGACCAAATCATGATTCTCACACACCTGTAACCCGAGGAGATACCAGCATGACCCAACAACATGACCAGACAAGACAAAAGTCAGAAGATTGATGATAAAGTTCGCCCATGCCGACTCAAATAGGAAGCCACTTGGAGATTGGCCAGCAAGAAGAGACAGAAACCGGTATAACCTGGGAACGTACTGAACAAGAACACATGATCGCAAAAGATTCTTTGCATAATTAGCTCCCGATGATGCAATGGCATTTGGTAGGATACACAATACAATTATCTGCATGGATAAGTAATTAAGTTGGGAGGTATGCAGAAAAGATGACAATACGAAATACTATTAAGCTTGAAAGAGATTTTTTACCTGAGGAAGTGGTAATACAATTAACAGGTCGAAGAAAAAAAATCCAGAAAGATAATGTAAGGCAACTTTTTTAGGATGGTCAACCAAGTCTCCAGCACCCACAACTCTTGATTCCGGAGAAACGAATGCTAACCTGAACTGCAAATAAAATATTACATGCAACAATTACTCTCAGGTACATGACACCATATAAACGTTACTCCCTCCATATCAAAATAAATGTCCACAATAAAAAAAACATAGTTTTAGAAATGTATAATTATTGCACTTCTTTAATTAACTGGATCACAATTTTAGCCTTAATGATTTTCTCCATCTCATCAACTCTTAAATATTTGTGCGTCATAATTAAGGGTACAATAGGAAATTTAGTAAATTATAACCATCTATATTTTACAGTAGACACTTATTTTGCACAAATTTAAATAGAAATGTGTGACACTTATTTTGGGACTGTGGGAGTATTATATTGCACTGGAACTAAGATTGGTGGCCTGTGGATATGCAGGCAAATAGCACAAACACAAAATAAATCATTTATTATAATATAGGCTCATCATAGATATTTCCCATAAGCTTGAAGTCTCAATATTCTATAGAAATCCTCCTAAAAACAACAAGACAAGTAAACAAATGTTACTAAGTGCCAGTATCCTTTTGTGGTAGTAGATATAAGCACCAGCTCCCCAAGGTTCTATAACAATGAACATTCACCTTGATTTTTCCCTATCTACATCAAGTATGGATGTCAAAGACAACATGACAGCAAATTGCATATTGGGCTCAACTTCCATGTTACAAAAAGAAAAAAAAAAGATTCGGTTACTCCCTCTGTCCTGTAATAAATGTCCACGATAATAAGCACATAGTTTTAGAACCGTATAATTATTAATTGACTGAATCACAATTTTACCCTTAATGATAGAGGCACCCGTTATCTCTTTTTCTCTTTCCATCTCATCAACTCTTCAATATTTGTGGTCATATAATTAACGGTAGAATTAGAAATTTAGTAAATTACAACTACCATATTTTGAAAGTGAACACTTATTTTAGGACAAACTTAAATAGAAATATGGACACTTATTTCGGGATGGAGGGAGTATTTTCTATCATTAGATTCCTATTATGATGAACAGTATAAGTGATACCCTTTTCCTTTTCCAGCATATGAGTATGTTTGTGTTTTCAATACGCAGCATACTCATACATCAATCTTTCTGCCATTCCCGCATCACACTGATATCTCCAACAAGCATCATACCCCATAGCCTCATAAACATCCGCTAGTTTTTTTCCCCTAATGTATGAGTATGCTCATCTCCCAAGGCCTTCAGTCTAAACAAACTCCATATATGCTTTGATCAAATATTCTTCCCATTGTACATGTATTGTTGAATGTGTCTCCAAATCTGCTTACTGTGGAAGCATGCGACTTGGGCATGCCGAGTTGCACTAGCTTACATCTATGCAACCTATCTTGCGAGCTACGACAACTCGCATGAAGCAATCAATGGAACCTGGCAAGCTACATCATGCAACCTAAAGTCGCCTTCGCATCCCTCACCTGACAGGTTTTATTTCCCAATTGTTTGTCTCTTTCCTTCAGCTTTTATTACTTCGAGAAAAGGATTTTTCACATGGGTTCTCCCAATAACTAAAAAGTGTAGCATGCCTGAATCTAACTGGGGTTTGCGATGGTGGAGGGACTGGATCGAACCACACGATTTCCTGATCTAAATCAAGCAGGTTTTTAATTGAAGTGGTGTTTCCTTGTTCTGAAATGGCATGCTCAATTATCTTAACCTAGCTATGTTAGGCGATAGAGTGAGTAAATCTGCCATTTCTTGAGGGGCCGCGATGGTGGAGGGACTGGATCGGACCACATGATTTCCTGATCTAAATCAAGCAGGTTTTTAATTGAAGTGGTGTTTCCTTGTTCTGAGATGGCATACTCAATTATCTCAAGCTATGTTAGGCGATAGAGTGAATAAATCTGCCATTTCTTGAGGGGCTGACGCCTGCCCAGTGCCGGAAGGTCAAGGAAGTTGGTGACCTGATGACAAGGAGCCGGCAACATTAATTGGTTGACCAACAGTATCTCAACCCTTTACCAGAGTTCCCCCATTACTATACATATCATAATACGACATAGTCACCATCTAGAGTAACAATGAGTCGAAGAACACCAATTTCTTAGTATTTGGGTTATTTTTAGGTATTTCTATTTCGAAGTCCCGGTATTTATTACCGGTCAGAATTGAAAAGCTACATCTAATACCAGACCAATGATTTGGGTGATATGCCCCAGGGAGCCGGCGACTGAATCCCCGATGCCTTTTCTAGGTTCTTTGTTGGTTATCTCCTTGAACATTCATACAAAAATATTCCCAAAACCCCCATTGAAGCTCATGTAACTCAAGCACTATTTCTCAATTGTTTCTTCTTGGATTTGCGCTGTAACCTCATCATTTATTAGTAATTAGTGGACTTCTCTCGGTGGCCTTCATCCATGGGTTTACATTGTTTAGAGTTTCCATATAAATCTTGGCATCGTGTCCTATTTTTATTGCTTTATTATATTGTTTCTTTATTACTTTGTGATTCATCATGATGATGAATTAAGAACCATTTGGGTGTTAAAGCTTATGATCATTGGGAGGTTCAATTTTATGCCCACTTTGACCTTGGTTGAACATTGATGAGTTGATCAGGTTGCAAAAGGGTTCTGTGATGCAGCGCTGATGGGGATGAATTGTAGCAAGGGTGTGGCTAAGGTTAGCTCTGATACCATGAGAATTTACGTTATTCATTAATCAACAGAAATACATATATATACAAGGACTCGAAATCACTACCATAACTAGCTCGTATGTTCTATCTATTTGCGTTATAAATGTACAAAACAATGCATAGATAATAGGAGAATATTTCGTGATAATCAGATTACAAATTATAGAAAAGAAACCGACAGGCGACATGCTTGATTTCCTACAATTGTGTGTGTACTGGATAAAATCACACCCAACCTAGGTGGCCTTTTATCCCAAAAATCTTCGCTCTTTGAGCAAATCCTAAAAACCCCTTGCAATCTTATGCCAGCCATCACATCTTAAACTTTACTAATTAAGTACTTCTCAATGTAGAACTCACATGAATTTTCATGCACAATACCATCATTTTTCTTTATGTAATACATGTTATAAAAGGATAATTAAGTTGCCTAACCTTTGTCAAAAAATTTAAACTAGTTCATTTGTAAAGTATGAGACTACCAGGTTCGATATATAAGAAAAGATACAGCTCTTTTTTAGGAGCGGCGGTAATATATCATAACAAAAACCGCAAAAGCTACTGTAAAAAGAGGTGGGTAAGCAGTTTACCTGAACTAACATGTGCATGGCGTAAATAAGGTCTGTCATGCTTCTGAATACCACAATGGTTTGCGTCATCGGCCAATTGATTAATATGCACTTATTCCCCTAAAAAGTAAGCATGTAGAAGAAAGAAAATAATCAAAAGATTAGTTGCACATTAGTAATAACTTAATAAGGGAGGCTAATAATATTGTTATTAGAGAGTAATTTCGATAACCATTTACATGGGAATGCATATATACAAGAGATGGGAGAAATATTCTCCAAATCGATCACGAAGATCTCCAACTTATTTTCAATATTTACATTCTGTAATTGTGGACTTTAGTTCTGTAACACTCCCCATCAAGTTGGAGCCTACTTGTTACAAATCTAACCAATACGGGCTTTTAGCGTGAGTGCCTAACCTTCGCAACGAGACAAGCTTTAAGCTGAGCCGCCACAAAGAGATTTGGCTTAAACTTAACTATGAGCACCCATTTACTAGCAGTTAAATCTACCAATGTCCAAGTACCATTATTATCAAGAGCATTCATTTCATCAACCATAGCAGCAAGCCACCCAGAATGGGCCAATGCTTAAGCAATAGTTTTTGGAACGGATAGAGATTTTATTTTGGCAACAAAGGAACAAGAATAGGTAGACAAGCGATTATAAGAAACAAAGAAGCAAAGGATAAGTGCGAGTACATTTGCTTTTTTGAAGGGCAATACGGAGGTTAGGACGTTGTGTAAGAGGAGCAATAGGCGAGTCTGCCAACGAAAAAAGAGGTAAAGGATCAGTAGGACAATGTCTCCTACGTTATGCTTGAACAATAGGTAGCTAGACTCCGACTCCCAAAACTACTTGGGAATAGGTACAAGAGGGGTAAAAGAACTTGCAGAGGAGTCAAGACAAAGTATCAATTAACAAATCATCATCCTAGGAATATTTTCCTGGAAGGTGATGTTGCTTCAAATAACAAAATGGTGAAGTGCAGGAGAGAAGCATATATATATATATATATATATCCTTTTTGGAGGCCAAGATAACAATGGAAAACATATTTGAGAGAGATTCGATCCAACTTACTGATATGAGGTCTAGCATCTCGGACAGAATAGATACGCTACATATCTAAGGCTCAACAAGAGATGCATGTTTCGCAAGGAAAAAGATTAAAAATGGGACATCCTCACTGAAAACTAGCGAGGGCAACGCTTATAAGACAACATCCACCCGACATGATTTTCGAATATCATTGTAAATAAAAGTGCTCACGCAACCTCGAAGAGGTGACGACTTCTTCGTTTAGCAACCTTAATTTGGGTGTGTCCACATGGGATGACTTCTGAAGGATGTCATTTTGAAGCATATAAGACTAAAATACTCAAAACTATATTCTTTTGCATCAAACACTGTGAAAAGCCTGAAAGCAAACACTAAAGTGTGTTTTTCCTTCAACACACTTCAGAATGATTTTCCATTATACAAAGCTCAAGTAATAGAAGAGTAGTTACCAACAGAAGTAATGAAATAAAGACAGGAACCCAAATATCATAACGAACTAACTCAAATGAGGATGCAACCTTCTTTCTATTCTAGGACAAAATGAAGAGGATGGTGTTTGACAAATTGACAAGACTGCTGATGTAATCATGTAAAGACAACAAATGAGAAAATTAGGGACAAAAGCTTCTTCAGATTTCGTAGAGATGGACCTACACGACAATGCACCTCAAATAGAGACGATGATGACATGGAACACATTAAGGATCTCCATGCTTGAGGCTTAAGTATGTAAAGGCATAACATATTCCCATCCTTTACCAAGGATTCGCTTTCCAGGAGATCCTAAAAGCACAATGATCAAGGAAAATCGAGACAATAAAAATTGCAGATAATTTTAGTGACACGCAACAAATTAGCTGAAACTTTAGGTAGCTTTACCACAAAAGATAATAAGATAAAAAAAGAGATGATTTATTGTGTCAAATCCAAGAACTCAAGGGGTAAACCATAGGCCAATGTGATCTCAAATGAGGATGCACAGGTATGGAGATTAAAATGAATGATGAGGTAACTGTTGTGTGGTCTAAAGCACTAAAACCAACGCTCCACTTGGAAGCAGAAGATAAAACACATTTAGCTGAATTACCTATTGCAACAAAAGCAATTGCTGGTCGGAGTAGAGGGTTTCGAGTTGTAAGTCAAGCATGCTCATTAGCAGAGACAGTGAAAGCGTTCTCGAAAGCAAAGGCTACGTGAACATGAGCAAATGGACCCTTTTGCTTCTTAGCTAAGAAAATCTCACAAGTGCATTTGGTATGCCCTAACTCATGACAATAAAAGCACACAACATCATCAAAGTCTTGACCATAGTCGATTATCACGTCACTATGGCTTTCCAAAGAAACACCTCGATGACTACCACATGACCACCATAGACTCACGAAATCCTCGTAATAAAAGAGAGCACTCTTGTGAAACGGGAGCTGAGGAGACTGAAGGTCCTTATTATGCATTCACCAGCTGCCAAACTTGCATACTACAATAAATTGATGAAACAATAGCAAGTCCAATAGCTTGAATGATTTCAACATTGTCTCAGAAACAAAACTCGAGAAAATCGACGTTGCAAAGAAAACCATGAACCAAAATAGTAGAGCTTTCCCTAGTAGACTCCAGTAACGGTATTCTGATGGGAAAGAATAGTAGATTCATCTAAAAATTGAAATCTAAGGACTGAAAGCCCCAAATTTTGGTCTCGGAAACTTATCATGGCTACCGGTTCCTTTTGGGTTTGGATAACTTTCACAAACACTTGGTGGAAGAAGAATCTTTAAGTCCTCATAGATTTTCTTAAATTCCATAACATAAACGATAAGTAAACAATCTCGTCACTCCCCTCTCTCATGAAAAATTTTACAAAAATTATAAATTCAGGATCTACTGTCTGTCCATTATACAAGTATAGAAATTGAGGGCTGGAATTTTTTGTATATTGAAATAGAATATAGCAGAGGTATTTATACAATAAAAGGAAAAAACCTAAATCGACTACAACGAGGAAACACAATCAAAGGAATCCTAGAGAATAACAAAAATCCTGAGGAAAAGATACAGAATCTCTGGAAAATATTGTACAAATAAATTGAGATTTCAACACTCCCCCTCAAGCTGAGTTATAGATGTTGCGCAAACCTAACTAGGAATTGAATTCTTCGAAGCTTGTTCTAGGAAGTACCTTTGTTAGGATGTCATCAATCTTCCTTTTTGTAGGGATGAAGTTGAGTTGAATGACTTTTGAGTTCACCTTTTCAAAAATGAAAGGTCGGTCTACTTCAACATGTTTGGTCCTATCATGATGGACCGGATTCTTGGCAATCTCTATAGCAACTTCCTGATGGTGTACATTTTGATTGACTTGTGACATTTTGCCCTTAAGACATTCAATAGCCTTCTTATCCACATGCCTACTAATCTTTGATAACTACCCCTTTTTACTGGAGTCGATTCACCACTTCGATTTACTTTAAAGTTTGGACCACTGGAGTATCTATAGGCTTGCTCCCAAGCATTCCAGTTTCTTTCAAAAGATCTAGTTTATACTTTCATTGAGATATGACAATTCCATCTTTGGATCGGGCTACCTCCATTCCCAAAAAGTATTTGAGAGGTCCTAAATCTTTGATTTCAAACTCTGATGCAAGAAGTGTTTTTAGTTTTGATATTGCTTCAAAGTCGTCTTCATTTAGGATTATGTCATCCACATAGACAATGAGCATTGTTGACTTTCGTGTTGAAAAAAACTTTAAGAACAAAGTACATCAGCTTGAGTTAGAGTGTGTCCACGTTTGACAATCGATTTTGCAAATCTATCATAGTATCAAACCATGCCCGAGGTGACTGCTTTAAGCTGTATAGTGACTTGATCAGTCTGCAAACAATTTGGCTACTTGAAGCTTTCTTCATTCTTGGTGGCATGTCAATATAGACTTCTTCTTCCAGTTCCCTGTTCAAGAATGCATTCTTTACATCCAACTGGTGTAAGCGCAATCACAATTGATATTAGGAGATATTAGACCTCTTATAGTGTTAAGTGTGGAGACAGGATCAGATCTTTCCTGATAGTCGATGCCATATGACTGAGTGAATGCCTTGGCTATCAACCAAGCCTTGTATTTATTAATACTCCCATCTGAGTTATACTTGATGGTAAAGATCCATTTGCATCCAACAATATGCTTTCCTTGTGGTAATTCTGTGAGGATCCATGTGCAATTTTTCTCAAAAGCATTGATTTCCTCTTATATTGGCATTTTCCATTTGGGATGTTTCATGGCCTCATCGATGTTTGTGGGTACCTGAACCGAATCAAGAGAAGAGATAAATGCTCAGAAAGTTGGTGTAAGTTTCTTGTAAGAAACTTACCTTTCTATAGGATGACTTGTGCAAGTTCCAGTACCCTTTCAATGAGCATTGGGTAAGTCAAGATCATCAACAGATGAAGAATCCAACTCATGAATCATTGAATTCGTACCTTTATGATCTTCAAGGTTAAAAGGGATCGGATGAGATTTTGAACAGTTCTGGCCTTGCATATTGGTCTCTATATTTCCAACTTTTCTTCTTTTGTAAACCTAAAATTCTTTGTTCACTGGATTGGGACGTGTTTGAATTTGGGCTCATTGAGTGGTGTTCGAATCTGTTGTAGACATACTGGCCGAAGTAGTAGTATTTTCTGGAGGGGATTCTGATTGGACAGGCAATGAAGGAGTGGTGTTTTCTTGAGTAGCATCTGGTTGGGTAGATGATGACAGGGTAGTGTTTTCTGGAGAAGGATTCGGTTGGGTATATATGGATTGGTGATCCTGAAGAATTTCCCGTAACTAATATTCTCTCAATTTTTCCCCTGAATAGATATATGGGGAAAGAAGGATTGATCTTCAACAAAGGTGACATCCATAGGGTTATAGACCTTTGTTTCTGGAAAGCAACACTTATACAATTTCTGGGTGTTGTTGGAATACCAAAGAGGAGATATTTTCAGGACTTTGAATCGAGCTTTGTTCTTTTGTGATCATGGACATGTGACTTTGGGTCAAGCTTTGTTCTTTGTGATCATGGACATGGACAAAGGCTGTGCAACCGAAGGCTATGAGAGGAAGCTCTGAAGAAGAAACTGAGGCATGAGGGAATGCTTCAAGCATTAGATTTCTTGGTGTTTTGAATTGTAACACTTGACTTGGCATGCGATTTATAAGGTCAGTGGCTGTAAGTAATGCTTCCCTTAGAATTGTTTAGGAACATGATTTGGAAACATGATGGATTTAGAAACCTTAAGATGCCTATTTTTTCTTTCAGCCACTCCATTTTGTTGTGAAGTGTCAATACAAGAACTGATATGGATAATTTTTTGATCTAATAGATATGGACCAAGGACAGAGTTGAAATATTCCTTTCCATTATCAGTTTTCAAATATTGAATCTTTTGTTTGAATTGATTTTGAATCATGGAATGGAAACTTTTGAAGATAAAGGTTGTTTCTGATTTCTCTTTCATGAGAAAAATCCATGTTGTCCTTGTATGATCATCAATAAAGGATATGAACCATCTTGATACATTGAATTTTTTTTACCCTTGAAGGTCCAGACGCCATAGTGTATCAAGGTGAAAGGTTGTGAAGGTTTAATAGGTCGTGGTAGGCAAATGTTTCGAGTATGTTTGGCAAGTTGGCATACTTCACAATGAAACAAATTTGACATTTTATTAATGAATAAGTGAGGAAACAATCTTTTGAGATGATCAAAATTTGGATGTCCAAGCTGAAAATGTCTAATATGATAAGATTTTCATTTGAACAAGAAAAATAATCAAAGACTAAATTGAAGTTGGAATGGAAAACACAACTTGTTTTGTGAAATTGTTCACTTTTAGGAGAGTCCTTGGGAATATAGAGTCCATCATGCGCTTCAGCACTACCAATCACCTTCTCCGATCCCATCACCTGAAATTCACAAAGAGTTTGAATTGAATTTAGATTTTTAGTGACTTTGCTGATTGACAGAAGGATGCAATTTAATTTAGGAACAAAGAGGATTGAAGAGAGAAATAGGTCTAATAACTTTACAAATCCCGTTCCTGTTACTTTGGAGATGGAACCTTCTGCAATTCTAACCCTCAAAGGATCATCACATGATGTGAAGGTGTGGAAGACATTTAAATCACCTATCATGTGGTCGGATGCCCCTGAATCCACAATCCATGGACCTGTGGGTTAAAGGCTGTAGTGAAATGAGACGAGATACCTTGGTGACTCACATTTGCATTGATTTTGGCTGTTGTGAAAACTGCCCAAAGAGTTTCTGGAGTGCATCGATCTGATCCTTTGTGAAAGGGTTGACCTCCTTTGATGTTTCTTCATTGTTTGCAGCCTCCCGATCTCCAGGTATTTCAATGATTTTCCAGTGGTCTTTGGTAGTGATCTCACCATGGTATGCTCTTTCAAGTCTTGTTATTTGAAGAAGTCGAGTGAGTCATCATGGCAGATCCATCCAAGTGTGGTGAAGAGTTCGCCATCATCAGCCTTTTCCGACTTTCTTCCCTTCGAATTTCAGAGAAAACCTCTCAGATTGGAGGGAGAGGTTTGAGGCTCATGCTTCTGCTTCTGACTTGGTCAAGTTCTTTGTTCAACCCCAAAAGAAATCTGAATGTTTTTTTTCTCAATGGTATTCTTTGTAGAGGGTTGTATCATTAGGACACTTCTAAGAACATACCGCAAACATATCAAGATGTTGCCAATACCTTGTGATTGTGTTGAAGTATTGTGTAACATCTAAGTCTCCTTGTTTGAGTTCAAGAGTTTGGCTTCTGTTTCAAAAAGTTCTGACGTGTTTTCAGAACATGAGTAGGTATCATGGGCTGCATTCCAGATTTCTTGGGCAGTCCGATAGAGAAGAAAGTTTTCTCCAATTTT
>NC_037528.1:45068468-45087764 GCF_001531365.2 Cynara cardunculus var. scolymus
AAGAGCATGGACTTTATTAGCCAAGACATCACCATATGGTTTTCAGACTTCCATTGGTGATACAAGGGATCTGATTCTTTGGGGTGAGAGACTTTACCAATAAGGTAGTCATCTTTTCCTCTCCCTGAGACGTACATAAGATGGACTAAGACCAACTGAAGGTAATTGTATCCTTTCAGTTTGTGACACGTGATTGGGAGTGGAGAACTATCGAGTATTTTGTATTTGAGTTGGAGGAATCAGATCTGAAAGCAGAGTCATCGGAAGTTTCCATTGGTGGTTAGATGATAGTTGGAAAAAAAAACAGCAGGAAGGAGAAACTTACAGTTTCAGAGGTATAACTCTGATATCATGTAGAAATTGAGGGCTGGAATTTTTCGTATATTGAGAGAGAATATAACAGAGGTATTGACCAAGAAAAGGAAAAAACCTAAATTGACTACAAGGAAACACAATCACAGGGATCCTAGAGAATAATAAGAACTCTAACTAAGGAAAAGATCCAAAATCTCTAGAAAATGTTGTACAAATATATTGATTTTCACAAGAAGAAATTCAGATAATTCATCATGTATTTAACATACTCATAGTTATTTGACAAGGAAATAATGGAAGTTTCAATAGAGTTCCTCGTTTGTAAGAACAACCGAACATCATCCTCTAGACATTGCTCCCTAGTGTCATGGGGGGTCAGAGGTAAGGTGAGAAGCCTTCCAAATACTCTGCAAATAAACCTGAATAATCGTTCTCTACACAAACAAGTCGGAGATGTTAAGTTTGCTATGAATGAGACGATTTGCTATTGGTACCACATCAGCCACATTTGGTTTCTTGTCGGCCAATAAGTCACAAAAAGATGTCAAAGATATGAAAACAACAAAGCATCCAAAAAGAATGTAAGAACATAACCATCATCTAAATCTCATTGGGACCAAGCTAGAGCACACCAAAATGGAGATGACAGTGGCAACGAAAAGAAGCAGCAGGACAGTCCCACACCCGGGCGTGTTGTCTACTGGGCAATAATTTGGGGTGGCTCATGAACCTCATGATGTGGTCTGATGGCGGGCATATTAACAGGGTACGTTGACTGAAGGTGTCTGCATTCTTTTAAGGGTTGTGAGAACTAACAAGCACTCTAAATGAGTACCCTACGAACTAGCGTATACCATTTTATTAGAGAGTAACTTTTTTAATTATTTGCGTGCATTGGAACGCATTTATACAAGAGAAGAGAGAAATATTCTCCAAATAAATCCCTAAGATCTCTCTAACTTATTTCCTATATTTACAATCCTTATAATCATGCAATTTGTTTATGTAATAATTACGGTTCACAAAAAAAATTACAAGAACATTCAACTCTAGAATTTTTTAATTATACATATTACAGTTGGAAACAATATGAATAACTGCCAAACTTCATACAAGATGGCACTGGTTCTCATACTTGGTTATTATAAGGCCAAAGGGTTGATTCCCATTCCAAGTTTTTTTTCTTCTTTTCATTAACCTAGATATCCAACCCGCTATGCGAGCCGAGGGCGACCACCTGCTTTGCAGATAGCTCGGAGTCACCGCATTTGAACCTCCGTGGCCACAAGGGGATTTTTGTTCCTCCTTGGATTTGAACATGGGATTTTTATTCCCATTCCAAGTTGTAAAATGGAATTTATAAAAATACCAGTTCCAAGATAAATATTAATAATAACATAGACCTAAATATTATTGATTGTACACGTGAGTAAGCATAACAAATTAGCATTATGAATGGAACAAAGCTTGTTCCTGCGCGAGAATCCCCGGCTTTTTGGTCAGCGGCTATCTGGGTGGGCTGCTCTACATTCAGACACCACGGTGACCCCCGAAGCAATCTTATTCTAGTTGCAGGACCCGGAGGCAGGGGAAACAAAGGAGGGATTGATCGACCAACTTGAACAGATCCATAAGAACCTGTTAGTTTGTCAGCAGAGGGGGTGATATTATATATACCATTTTTCATCTCACATCAACTTTGGTTGTGTAACGTCAATTTTGTTAGGTTACACGATCTCAAGCACAAAAAAAGAAACTGTAACCACACGCAGGATCCAAACGAACAAAATGCAGTACAACAGGTGTTTCGAAAAATTTATCTTTTGTTGAAGTTACTTGATGAAGGGGTTGAATCATAGCCACGAAAAAGAAGATCCATAGCCTCCAAGGTATCTAGTTTAGAACGAAAAAGAAGGTGACGGATCAGGGGATCTAGGTCAGAAAAGCGAGAACTTTAATTTTCCCCATGTAGGATTTTAACCTATAACCACTGAACTGCTAAGGTATTCAGGTAACATTTGGAATTTGGCCGAGCGGCTGTACCACTCCTTTCTATATTGTTATCATGATCATTTGCTGTCAGGAAGTGCCGTTGAAGCAACAAGGCTTGAAATGAGTCAGGTTGAGATTTGGTCTACATGATAAGTGTGCTTCTGAACTGAGAAAGCAGTTGATAACTGCCTTATCACACTATCCGAATTGTATATGAAAAGCATTTCTTACTCATAACCAATCTCTTCCTAGCAAAACGCGTGCTCCAATTAAAATTCCTGGTAAAGTCAATGTGGACTTCGCCATGGGAAAAGCCGTTTCTTTCTTGCTTGATAGGGGGGATTCAATTCACGAGTGAGCTAAAACCGAACACGTCGGATTGTAACCCATCACATGGCTCTCAAACCCAACCAGTGATGGATCCCAGGTAACAAAGAGCACTGGGTACTCGAGCCAATAAGGGCTATTCTCGGAGAAGACCTGCTCTAAAAGCCTTTGATCCATTCCATATTAGCTCACCTCCAACAGCGTATCTTTCGCAATGATCTTCTGAGATAATACGTCCTTCAAACAATGGGATTTGGTTGGATGGAGTCACGTTGAAGAATATCATTTTTATAAACGCTTTTTGGCTTAGTCAACTTGGCCTCAAGGACTTTTTTTCATGAAAGCTCTTCCTTTTTATCCTTTGTCTCAGTAGACTAGCTTTTATGAGTTATCTATAATCTCTAGAATCTCCCCTCAGTCTCACAGGACTAGCTATTTTGACATATATAGAAATATCTTCAAAATTTCCCGGGTAGAGGCCTGCTTCTATTCCTTGCGTAGGGCCTATATCCTGTAAGGGTGCTAAGGGTTGCAAAACTTTTTTGCCAGCATAAGATATGTTTTTTTTCATGGTTTTCCCTTTTATTATTAGTCTAAGATAAATTTTTGCTCTAGGCTACTTACGGAGGAATATGAGTTATGTGCATTAGTGAATTATAACAGATTAGGAATTCTGTTGTGTTTCTTATTCATTATTGACAGAGAAGCATACAAAATAAATACACAAGGCAAAGGGAAAGAAAAGGAAACTATTCTATGAATCCCTAATTTTATGGGATTGCCTACAATCACTAATATTATGGGATTATAATCGGCTCCGATTACTCCTACATTAAATACATAATCATTTACATTTTCCCACACTCCCCCTCAAGCTGGTGAGTGGGAGTTTCCCATTCCCAGCTTGGATAAAATTCTCTCGAACATTGGTCTACTTAGTCCTTTGGTGAAAACATCTGCTAGTTGTTCATGAGTAGGCACGAATGGAGTACAGATTAAGCCACTGTCTAGCTTCTCCTTGACAAAACGTCTGTCAACTTCAACATGCTTTGTTCGATCATGATGAACTAGATTGTGTGCTATGTTTATTGTTGGCTTATTGTCACAATAGAGCTTCATTGGTCCCTCCCAATTGATCCTTAGATCTTTTGGGATGATTTTTAGCCACAATAGTTCGCATATACCATGTGCCATCGCCCGAAATTCGGCTTCAACACTAGATCATGCTACCACAATTTGTTTCTTGCTTCTCCATGTGACAAGATTTCCTCCGAGAAAAGTGCAATACCCTGTTATCGATCTACTGTCAACTGATGACGTAGTATAGCTTGCATCAGTGTATGCTTCAAGAGTTGCACAATTATTCCTTTCAAACAGGATTCCCCTCCCCGGTGCTCCTTTGAGATACTGTAAAATCCGGTGTGCGGCTTGTAAATGGGTTTCATTTTGGGTTATGCATGAACTCGCTGACCAAGCTTACGACATAAGCTATGTCAGGTCTGGTATGAGACAAATATATAAGTTTCCCACAAGCCGTTGATACATTTCTTTGTTCACAATTGCATCTTCCTCTGCATTTCCCAGTCTATGATTCGGTTCTATAGGAGTACTAGCAGGTTTGCATGCACCTTGACCTGTTTCCATGAGCAAATCTATAACATACTTATGACGGGATATAAAAATTCCCTTTCTTGAATGAGAAACTTAAATTCCAAGAAAATACTTCGGTCTTCCTAACGTCTTGATCTCAAATTATTTGGCTAGACACAGGCTCAGGGCTTGGTGCTCTTTTTTTTCATCTCCTGTTACAATGATATCATCCACATAAACCAGTAGCACCGTCATTTTCTTGTTTTTGAGTGCTTGATGAACATAGTGTGATCCCCCTTGACTTTGTTTATATCCCAAAGTTAACATAGCCCTATTAAATCTCCCAGACCATGCTCGAGGGCATTGTTTTAAGCCGTATAGTGCCTTTTTTAACATACGCACCATATAGGGTTTTGGTCGTTTTCCATAACCAGGTGGAACATCCATATAGATCTCCTCCTCAAGTTCTCCATGCAAGAATGCGTTTTTTACATCAAATTGATTCAAATCTTAATCAAGATTAGCAGCTAGGGATAGAATTACCCTAACTATATTCATTTTTGCAACAGGTGCGAATGTCTCAAAGTAATCAATGCCAAAATTCTGCGTATATCCCTTGGCTACTAGTCTTGCGTTATACCTCTCAATTGACCCATTCGCGTTATATTTCACTGTATAAATCCATTTGCATCCTACTGGCCTTTTTTCCTTCTGGCAATTTAACCAACTCCCAAGTTCTATTCTTTTCAAGTGCTTCCATTTCCACATTCATGGCTTGCTTCCAATTTTCATTAGATATTGCCTCAGATAAATTTGTAGGAATGAAAATGGAGTTGAGGTTGACAAGAAATGCTGTTGGACCGAAAACTAGGGAACCGCCCACATGATATTGTCCGCTTTGGGCTGCCCCTCTCGACAACAACCCCTCACAACTTTAAAACGCGTCACTGGTAGGAGTAAGATCCCCCCTTCCTTATAAGGAAGACGAATCCCCCTAGCCTCACCAATGTGGGATGCTCCTGCATTGCTACAGGAGCGTTGGGTTTAAGAATCGCGGATTTGACCGGCTCGAGGGAACGATGAGGCGGAAGTCCCAACATTCCCCCCCCACATTGGTGCGGCCCTAGCTCTGATACCAATTGTTGGACCGAAAACTAGGGAACCGCCCACATGATATTGTCCGCTTTGGGCTGCCCCTCTYGRCAACAACCCCTCACRRCTTTAAAACGCGTCACTGGTAGGAATAAGATCCCCCCTTCCTTATAAGGAAGACGAATCCCCCTAGCCTCACCAATGTGGGATGCTCCTGCATTGCTACAKGAGCGTTGGGTTTAAGAATCGCGGATTTGACCGGCTCGAGGGAACGATGAGGCGGAAGTCCCAACAAATGCTTTGTAGGTGGGAGAGAATTTTTGGAAAGAGGTGTAGCGTGATAAGGGATACAATGGTCTTTTTGTGCATTCTCTTGTTCCCTTTCTAACAGCGATAGGCAGAGATTGGCACTTGTTTGAGATTCAGTTATGCTTTGCAATGGTATAGAGTCAGAAATTGTTACCTCGTTTGAAGGACCAATATCAAATTCTCGGAAGAATGTCCTTTTGTCTTGAGTATACCAGGTTCTTCCGAAACCGAGTGGATTCGGATTCTGGAATAGGTTCACGATCTGGTGGAATTGTTTCAGAGTTACGAGTAACAGGAGTACTTGGGGAGTGTTTAGGCTCAGGGATAGGAGTGGAGTGAGATTGGGATGGAATAGGCTCACGAGCTGGTGAAACGATTTCGGGATCGTGGATAATAGGAGTATTTGGGGAGTGCTCAGAAATAGAAGTGGAAGCTAATATAGATAAGTCAAGTAAAAGATCTTCCAGGCTACCTTATCTTCCTTTCCATCCTCCCCCTAAAGATAAGGTTGGGTGAAGTAGGGATTGTTTTCGCTAAAGCTTACATCCCTTGACACAAAAAACTTTCTAGATGGGGCGTGGGGGTGGTAACATTTGTACCCTTTCTGGGTTGAGGAATATCCCAAAAAAACACACTTTAGAGCCCGAGGATCAAGTTTGTTTCTGTTTTGGCTATGGACGTGAATAAATGAAATACATCCAAAAATACGGGGTAAAAGATTGTTGGAAGTGGACACATTTGGGTAAAAGGAAGAAAGTACATCCATAGGAATTTTGAATCCTAGAACTCGGGTAGGAGTCTATTTATAAGATAAGTTGTTGTGAGCACTGCTTCTCCCCAAAAATATTTTGGATCATTATTTTGAAATAATAATACTCTGGTTTGATCTAATAAAAGACCATTTTTCCTCTCTGCCACTTCGTTCTGTTGAGGTGTTTTAACACATGAAGATTCTTGAATTATTCCCTCTTTTTGAAAATAGGAGGTGAGAGTTTGATTAAAAAAGTCTCGAGCATTATCAGATCTTATTTTTTGAACTTTTACTCCAAATTGATTTTTTACCATCGAAACGAAATTAGGGAGAATAGTGCTAACATCAGACTTATGTTTTAATAAGAACATCCAAGTAACCCGTGTACAATCATCAATGAAGGTCACGCCCCATCTTGCATCCGACACATTGGAAATATTAGATGGACCCCAAATATCAGTGTGAAAAAGACAAAAAGGAGAGTTGCTTCTTTTATCACTGATAAGAAAAAGGATACGCTTGTGTTTAGCAAGCTCACATACCTCCCAATGAAGGCTTTCAACATCGATTATTTTAAACAAATAAGAATAGATAACTTTAACAATCCTAAATGAGGGATGACCTAAACGACAATAATGAAGTGTGATTTTTTCTTTATTGGAAAGAATAGATTATGAATACGAGAGAGTGAGATAATTAGGTACTTTTTGGCATCTCAAGACAATATAGATCATCCTTTTCCTTAGCAAGTCCAATCGTCTTCCCCGAATCCTTTTCCTGAAGCAAACAATATTCGTCACAAAATACCACTTGACAAGGTAAATCTCATGCTAGTTTCTTTACGGAAATCAAATTAGTGGACAATTTTGGGGCGTGAAGAACATTTTTTAAAAGAATGGATGAGCTGAGTTGAGTTGAATATATCCTATACTGGCTACGGTGGTTTGGGTTCCATCAGCAGTGGCAATTTTCTTGTTACTTGGACAAGATGAGCATGTGGAGAAGTGTTTGAAAGAGTGAGTCATATGGTCAGTTGCTCCCGAATCAATGATCCAAGAGTATTTTAGGGGGTGTTTGGTTCGCAAAATAATTTCTAAAGGATTGGAATCTGTCAATGGAATTGGAATATGGAAGAAATTGGAATGGAATGTTATCAGGTTTGACCAAGTGTTTGGTTGACAAGAATGGAATGTAATATGTCCAATGAATTGGAATCTTCCTGTTTGGTTTACAACAGAATCGGAATGGAATTATGAAAAATAGACAAAAATACCCTTTCTTTGATATTTTCTTAATTTTTTAATCACAAATAATAATAAAATTAACATTTAATGAGCAGATTGTTTGACCTTTAGATTTTTGTGAGCTCTGTTTCGCTGCCATCTCGGAACAGAAATCGGAAACGGTAACAGAAATTAGAACAAAAATCGGAAATAGAAATTGTATAGAAATAGAAAACAGTAAGCAGAAAAATCGTATGCATAAATCGAAATTGGAAGAAGAAATCGTATGCAAAAATCGAAATCAGAAGCCGAAATTGGAAGCAGAAATCATAAGTAGAAATCGAATCTGCAGTCTTCGATCGATGATGAAGATGAACAAGTCGTTCAAGATGAGAGAAACCAGGTTCGATATTGGAAGCAGTAGATGAGAATGGAAAAGGTGCGGCAAGGGTTATTAAGTTGTAATGATGGTATTTTTGTCATTTATAAAATTTTTGGATGGAATGGATTTCAATTCCATCTCTTTTATGAAGGAATGGTGAAATCCTTAAATGTGGGAATGTTTGGAATTCAATTCCAACATTGGAATGGAATTTCAACGAAATTGACCTTTCCCGGATCCAGATTCGTAGTTGGTTCTATTTTCCCTCCTTATCACATTTTCGGCCACCATTGCCGAGCCATTCATTGGAGGGGTCTCAAGCATTGAGGTTCTCTTGCTCTCCTCACTTCTAACAATAGCCACCACTTCATTAAAGCAAGGTACTTCAGATTTTCCAAGGATTTGAATACTCACTTTATCAAAGTCAGAGCTTAAACTACAGGAAAGTCATAAACCTTGTCATGCTCAATGAAGTCCTTGAGTATCACCGCATCTTCAGAGCAATTGGTCTTGATTACCCTATAATGGTCGAGTTCTTGCCACAATGATTTTAATTGATTGGCATACTCAGTTACTGGTTTGCTTCCTTGTTTTGCTGCCATAGTCTTGACTTTCACTTCATAAACCTGAGCTGCATCTTTCGCTTTAGAGTACGTTTGTTGAATTGCATCCCAGATCCCTTTGGCATTAGCCTTGACATCATAGTGTCACTTATTTCAGGAATCATAGAACTCCATAACCACGCCATGATCATGGAATCTTCTTCATCCCATGCTTCGAACTTGGGATCTTCTCATTTGGGTTGTTCCGGTGAGATGACTGATTTTTCCCTTCCCTTTCAGGATGGTTCGAACTAGTTGGGACCATTTGAGATAGTTCTTTCCATCCAATCAGTATGATGCATGGATGTGCTGCAGATCTCCTGGTTGAGAAACATGGGTTATGGCAGATTCTGATTTAGGTTCTGTCATTCTTTCGGTGTTGGGTTAGGAATTGTTGGCAATGAAGGCCACAAAAAAAGGAATCAAAGGAAGGAGGCAATGAAGGCCTGCGAAATTTTCAAAGAAGGTTTATGAAGGCTAAAAAGGCTTCCCAAGCTTCCATAGCTCTGATACCACAACAGATTTAGGAATTCTGTTGTGTTTCTTATTCATTATTGACAGAGAAGCATACAAAATAAATACACAAGGCAAGAGAAAGAGAAGGAAACTATTCTATGAATCCCTGATTTTATGGGATTGCCTACAATCACTAATATTATGAGATTATAATCGGCTCCCCTTACTCCTACATTAAATACATAATCATTTACATGTTTACATTTTCCCACAAATAACTGATGTATGTTAACTTCTCTATGATTTATATGTCGATATTATGTGTGGTCCCGCCTCGAGAATTATGATTAACCAATAGTACTTATGAAATGTGGCACTGAACTATAAGGGTTTAATCTGCGGCCTCTTTGAACTGTTAGCATTGCTCTCTTCAGTTCAAGCGAAGGGTAGTATCACAGTTCAGATCGACTTCCTAGCATACGGAATACAAAATGGATCCCAAAGCCGCTTTGTTTTAGCTTAGACTAACGGCACCAATTCCTAGTGCTATAATAGAACCTGTCATTAAAGCCCTCACAACACTCGATAGTTGATACATGCTCCCGCTTATTGACTACGGTGAGTCACTCAAGTCCATTGTCCTCGTCCCCATGGCAGAAGCTTTAGAGATCTCGAGGGGAGAGAAGGCAACGGTTGGAACACCATTAAAAATAGTACAGAGTTCTTTACAGGCATAATATCACAACAATCTAAATCCTCGTGCACCACGTACAACAAGAGAGGATTGTCCCTTCCTTCCAGTGTTGCTAGTCACTGTTCTAAGATTCGAAGGTAGAATATCGAGTAATGTGAAGAGTATATATGAGATACTTTGGATTAAAAGATTTTTTTTCAGGCTTGAGATTAAAAGAGTTTTTTCAGGCTTGAGATTATAAAGGAAAAATTGGGCGTTGGAATAATCTGACGCAGCCACATATTAACCTACCTTTGACTTTCTTGTACCAAATTGGGCATGTATGATATATATGCACCAACTTATGGGGAGTGCAGAAAGGTTGTGCATTACATAGTGGTTCATAATGCTTAGGTAGTTGTACAATTAGATGGCAAAATGATTTAAATTTGGTAGACGTATTCTCTCTCAAGTTAGTTACAACAGGTAGATGTATCTCAATGTATTTAAACATCCTTACAGCTCTATGAAACCAATTGAAGCCTCCAATATCTCCAAACAAACACCATCATATTCATGTGTTTCAGCTCTAGGATATCATTTCATTTGTCAATGCTTCATCTATTTGCAAGTTCAAGGGAAAGGTGCATGTTCAAGATTCAAGTCAAGTCCAAGTTCATGTTCGTCTTTCGTTTGAATGTTTTAATGTAAAGTACTGTATTGTATTCAATGGGATTTAAGCAGTGCAACTTTTTTGTAATTGCTAGCGTATTTTGCATCTCTTTTAAGGTCCTGATCACTATGATATTATTTTGCCAAAAAAATGTATACAGTGAATAATGAGCTAATGAGCATAAACAACAAAACCGGAGACTACAGTAACCTGCGCAAAATGTTAGTTCCATATCAGACTGCAGTTTTACCTTATTCGTTGACAGCAGGTAAAAGAAAAAGGGATCTAAGAAAATGGCCAATAAGCAAGAAATGACAATGAATTGGTTCCATTGCTGAACAACTTTAGCATGTGGATTCATGACCCCAAATGTGAACTGTTTCAGCAAGGATAACTTTGTTCTTGCCCACCACTTTACATGATGCTGCAAAAGAACAGAAAAAACCAACTAACAAACCCACCAATCGAAAGGAGATGACAAGTACAAGAGAAGAATTGTTTTATCGTAATTAAAGAGAAACAACGATTTACATGATGTTAACTTAAACATGCCAAATAAACCAATGATCCAGCCATTGAGACAGCACCAACCATATAAGCATTCAAGCTGTTAAAGCATCACATTCAGCTATTTGTTCTTTTTTGAAGTCTTCTTTTATTATAATTCCTGAGACTTTTTGGAGAAATTCTCTCTTTTTCACACACTTCTCACAAGTCAAGGGTCTTCATGGAAACAACCAAAGACCCAAACCTCCGGGTAGAAGACAGGTCCCACCAGGCTTCTTGTTGTCGATATAAGGACCCTTTTCAGAATAATGTAGTACTAATAATAATAATACTCTCCTTTAAAAGGGAATGTTTGTTTCGAACACTTTTTGGGAGTGGCTTGTTATTTGGCTACAAACCATTTGGAGTTACTAAACTTGGAGGGCATATGCAGGGAGGGGTAGCCCAAGGATTGAAGTCGGTATTTTGCATGCCCTACACAAGATATAACATTAACAAAATAGAAAAAAATAAAGTACCAGGCCAGGTTAACCCCCATCTGGGACTTATTAGGGCCCACAGGCATGAACCAGTTCAAGGTCTGGGTGGAAGGACCAGTCATGAGTTGGTCTGATTTTTTAGAGGAACAGGTCTTCATCGAGTATAAATCTAAGAAGGATCAATTCGGGTTCAATTTTTGTGTACCTCTCTTCCGATCACAAATCTTCCTCTTGAGTTCTTAGGTTTTTCCTTGTAATTATAAGAACTTGGGCATGTTGTACAGTAAGGATCATTGCACATTCCCAATTGTCCTGACCTCAATAAGTGTTCATTTTTATGATCTCCCAGTTGATGATTATGCATTCTGATGTTTTCTTGTTCCACATGCTCTCTCCTTTCCGTGCCAATGGCACCATGGATGGACTGTGAAGGATTCCCTTGTCTTGGTGTTTTTCTTCCACCACACAAGGGACCTGTAAAGCAGACAGGAGTTGTTGGACTGGAATTCAATTCATTGGAGCTCGGTAGGATGGATATTGAAACACTTCTGTTCCTGTGTGACAACCTTCGCTGTGGATTATGCTCATGTCTATCAGATGGCCAGTCTGTATCAGTTAACATTGGCACCTCATCTTTCTCAACAGCATCCATCCATCAAGCATCAAGTGTCACAGCTGCATAAAATATATGAAAACAAGTTTGCATGACCATTACAATGCAACAGGTGACTTTTCTTAAACATAAAGAGAATAGTAATAAATTATTTACTTACTAAAGAACTAGAAATTCGGTGTCAAATTTAAATTTGAATAATTGATGTTTGAGGTACAAAATAGATAGTCGATTATTTTAATTTTTCCAGAAAATAGGGTATTTTTTAAGATGGAAAAGTATTAGGACAAATAACAATTCTTGTACAAGGACCAATACCAAACAAGTTAAACATCAATCTCTACACCAAAAATAATCTAAAGTTCTACATACTAACCGCCATCAGATATCGAATCAACAATAAGAACATCCAGATGAATCTACCACAAGTTAGAATGGGCAAAAGTAGGGGGAGAAAAAGCAACTCCCCTTAATGAATAAAGAGCACACGATTCTATAGAATGGTTTATACTGTGTTGGAAAACCCACTGATCCCAAATGTGCAACAAAAAAAACTTATTTGAATTGGCCCTTTCCATTCCTATCATCATATCACCCTACCAAAAGTAAGTTTCTTCCAGGAGAAAAGAAGCATGAATTTTAACATTTTACACAAGAAAATCGACCTACAAGTATAAGGTTAAACAGGGAAAATCTACAATTACACCAACTTCATCATCAAACTTGCAACAATTTCCTTTTATCGAACATGAACAGAACTAAAAACACACTCTCAAACAGAAAAAATAGTGAATGCATAATATGTAATCATAAATTAACGTTAGTAGTTTGGGATCAACACATTCAGTTGTACTGAATCACATTTGGTGCCAACAATCAATGACCATCTTCTACATTTATCAAGCAAAATTGAATATTGAAGTGAGTTCATGATCAAATGAAGCATAATCAGTAACAAAAAAGATAAACAAATATAGAACAATTAAAACAGAGGAAGTTAAGACATACCCTTTTAAGGACTCCATCAAGCGCGGGAAATCACAAGCAGCTATAAAGATTGTGTGTTCAAAAAAGACTCAGAATTCAAGAAGCGAAAACCAAAATGAAAAGGGAAACAACGGTACGAACGGGGCATGCATTGATTGAGTTAACAGTGTCACTGATAGGTGTATTAGGGTTTTGGTTTATTCGGTTTTCAAAGTTCTTCGAACTAATTAAACGGTTTCGAGTTATTATTTTAAGTGTAAATTACATTGTTCATATTATTTGGAGTAATTACAAATTTCGTCCCTGTAATTTTATGTCGGTTACAAAAAAGGTCTCTCAAATATCAAAATTTAGGAGTAGGGTCCTCATGGTTTTATATTCGTTATGAATCGGATCCCTTGTCCTAACTTTCGTTAAAAAATTTCTTTGAATCACGGGCGTTTTTGTCTTTTTCTCCTTTTTCTTCATTTTCTTTAAAAAATAATTTGCTTAATATATAACGTGTATATATATAAGGTTGGGTTCGTATGAATTTTAAAATCTATATAAACCGTAGGAATACCTCTATGACCGTCGATCATGATTCGTGCACCAACGCACATGCTATCGAAATAGAGGGGCAAATCGGTCATTTAACCATTGCATCAACGTTGTTTGTAACCTGTGTTAAGGTTTTCATAGTTACTTTGTGTTACTATGAGTTAAGGTGTGTTAAAGTTTGCATGTTAAAGATGTATTAATATTTTCATGTTGATATACATTAAGAATTTAAGATTGTATATAACCTATATTCGTGAATGTTCGGAGTTGTTATGGAGCGTTAACATATTAAGGTTGAATATGTTCATGTTAACTTATGTTAACATGAACAGTTTCAAGTATATTAACGTATTTTATGGGGGTTATAACTTATGTTAAACTTTGCGTCCACCTAAATCGTTGTCATCAAAGTTCCGTTTTATTATGAACATGTCGTGGGCTCGCCCATTTACAACGTCAAATTTGAAGCGCAATCTCATCCAAGGGCAACCGAGAGGGTCTTATGGTATTTACAAATAAAATTCCTACATCCCAATTCAATATGTATGTATACACGTGTGTGTGTGTGTGTGTGTGTACCTAGGAAAATGCCATAGAGCCTCCCCAAAGAATGGAATCGACGACGCCCCCTTTTCGTTTCCTCCCTGTCACTGACCACCACCATTTCCGGCCTCCTCACCTTTCATCTCCCTTATCTCGTCCTCCTTTTTTTCCAGATCTTGACGGCAACAAATCTTGAACCACATCTCCCCGTCTTTCCGCCAACCCCCATTATTTCCTTGTTTTCCGTCGACGCCTCATAACCTGCAATTTCAGCCGCCTTTAGGCCTTCTTCTTCAAGATTTGAAGTGGTGGTTCCAAATCTGAACTAAAGTAAACTAAACTTGATCCATACTCTATGTTTTAAGAACTTCCCTGAACCATTATACATGGATTCAACCAAAAAAAACGTTAATGAAAACAAAAACAAGAGGAACTCAATCTGGTTTGGGATTAACCACAATGGTGGTGTCCAATTAATTTGAGTTTGGGCTCCAAAGGTCAAAAGTACCTGGGTGGTTAAAATGTTTTTAGAATAATGAATAAAAAAAGCCAAAATGTTTATGACTTAACGAAGTTTTTTAATGGAAGTTAAAGCAACGAACCTCATTCATAACGAAAATAAAACCTTGAGGATTCTAATCATGAATTTTAGGGTTGAGGGACCTTCTTTGTAACCGGCGAGAAACCATAAAGAAAATTTTGTAATTTACTCTATTTTTTAACTCCTTTAATCTCAAAACGAGAATAAATAGAAACTGTGGTTTAGGACCAGACCAGATTAGTGTTAGGGATCACTTTCGTAGAAAGATGCTAACCGTGATGACCAAAATTATATATGTTAAAGCTAATGAACCACTTTTACCTACTTATTGGAATTTAAGGACATTATTCGCAGTTAAGAATCAAAATTGTAGTTTTATCTCTCTCTCTCTCTCTATATATATATGTGTGTGTGTGTGTGTGTAAGTGGAGGTGGAGGTACAAAACAAGAACACCTCCATTTTTACGAAATCGTGAGGGGTCCGATGGTGTGCAGACGGAATGTCCTACAACCTAGATTTGTCAAAGGTCGTGTGGTCGCTGATTTAGTATCACATAGGAAAGATTATAATATCACATCAAGAACACCAATATTACATGTAATCATGTAAGAGAGGGTCTAGTGGTGTAAGGGGGACTACTAGTGTACCGACGACTTGACCCGTAATGTAACACCCAAATTTTTTGGTAAAGTGAAATTCCAAGTTTTTTTATATATTTTTACCCTTAGAATAGTTTTATCAAGTATTCTGAGGATTGGTTATGTTTGGGTATGAAAATAATCAAAAAAGAACCAAGGAATGAAATTTCAGCATGTTTGTATCAAGTTTGAATTTTTTTTTTTAAATCATTGTTTCACCTATGAACTTTGTTAAGAGGAGAAAGGCTTGGTGTCGGTGAACCTCTCGAAGAAGTTTCGGGACTCGACATCCCTCATTTCCTACCTATTTTCACATATAATATAAGGAGAATAGAAAGCGTACTCACTACTATCTACAATGCGATCTCTTGCCTACCAGAACCCATCATCGCCTTATCGGATCTTTTCCTTCCGTTGTGCTCTCACTAGCTCCTTTCTTACCCTATCGAAGATTGTTATGCATCTTAGAAACAACAGATACATCAGCAGGACTCTGCAAGTGGAAGGTCGCATAAGGACTCTCTCGAGAAGCTCTTTCCACTTCCTTAATTATCGCATTCACTTTTTGGTTTCACCTATGAACTTTGGTAACAAAAAATTAAAACAACCATAGTTTGTACACGAAACAACATTATGAACTTCAAACAAAAATCATTGTTTATCTATGAACTTTGTTTAAATTACCTTAATTATTTTATTCACTTTCTGGTTTAAAACTTTTGAACAACCAAAATTCATACACGAACGGAAAGGAATTTAATTCCAAAAATTAACCAAATTTACAGGATAAATGAAAATAAAGCCGAAGTTGTTAAAAGCAGACAAAGGCATAAAGTTAATGCTAGCATCAAGATCACATAAGGCTTTTCCCGCTTCTTTCACACCTATAGAACATGGTATTGTGAAACATCCGGTATCTTCCAACTTAAGTGGAATCTTTTTTGACAAAGATGTACTTCAACCTTCAGTAAGGGCTACTGTTTTCATATTCATTATGAAATTTGGCATAACTAGACATGTTTTGCTTTTTCTTACTCAAAATATCTTCAAGAAATGGGCATAACTAGACACGTTTTTCAAAAAAAATTCAACCAAAGAGATGTTGATGTGCAATTGCTTGAACACATCTCGAAATTTCTTAAATTGTGCTTCCTCTTGATTACTTAACCTCTATGGGTAAGGAATGTAAGATGGAACTAGTATCATGACAACTTGCTTATGAATAAGTGTAGGTTTCACACGTGTATAAACATGTTGTGCTGCAAAAATAGTGTATATATGTGGTAGACTTGTTGTAACATCATTTTGCTTTTGACTTTTTTCTTGGCTTCATTAGGAAATAATGAAGGGAAGTCTGATCTTTCTTATGGACACAGATTCTTCATTAGGGAATAGCATATTTTTTCCAGTACAACAGTATTTGGTGAACTATCCACTAAATCCTTTCCACTTCTTAAGGTTATAACTTTCACATGTTCATTTAGTCACATTTCTAGGGATCTCAATATCATTGGGAGTGTTCCAACACGTTTATTTCTTAACTTAATTGTCATTTGACCAATTTGTTTCCAAATTCCTAATGGTATCAGTTTGATGATTCATTGTTGAAGTGGTTAGGTTAATAAACCCCTTCAACAACTTCTAAAGAAGTAGATGAATCAACTTGCTTGTTAAACTTGTTTTGGAAAGATGATTGATTTTGCTGAAAATGAGTCTGTTGGTTTTGTGAGAGTGGATTCCCAATTTGTAATCTTCTCGTTAGTTCCTACAATAAATTGAGAGAAACCTTAAAGAGAAGATATATTTGAGAGAGAGAGAGAGAGAAAAGAGGCGATGGAGAGGGACGATGTGTATTTACTCTAATGATAAAATAGCATCAACCGCAGGGCATCATTAGTTACTTCATTAAAATGAAATGAGTCAGTGACTTTCATAAAGAACTGAAGATGTGAGTGTGGATCCTCTGATGGTAAACCACTTGTTTGTAACATGATTGATATGAGTTCAAAATGAACAATATCAATTTGTGGTCTAAGAATTCCATTTTGCAACCGGTGAAATCAGGAACTACATGGTCCATGATACCTCCATTTTTTAAGTTTGTAATATCAATGATGTTTTGTGCCTCATTTTTTATATGTGGGTCTTGAAAAAGTGGATCAAACTGTGGATCAGGATTAGGATTTGGTTATGGTTTTGGATCTGGTTGTGGATTACCTAGAGGTTGTTCCATGCTATGAAAAGTTAAAGCACTAATCGAGGCTCTTTGTACTCTCTTCCTTTGTCGAAATTTTATATATTCGGATTTGGTTGCAAGATTTCACTGTGAGGTAATCATGGCGTACACTTAAAAACAAGGTGGTAGAAAAATCAACTTTTAAACATGACTAAAGATCCTTGAATTTGGCTTGTCCCTGAGAACGACGCCAAAATCTTGGTCGGAGGAAAGTATAACTTAGAAAAAGGCTACAACAACTAATGAATCATGCAAGTATACGTGTCTCACTAGTGTCGTCCAAATCAAGTAATAACTGTAAGTATTGCCAATATAGGATTGAGGAAGTAAAACTTAAAAGAGTATTTTAGATGGTGAATAGAAACATTCTTTTTGTGAGAGTTAACAACTAATGAGATATAACAAAATTAAAAGAAAGTATGGGTGTAAGATCTAGTGGAGATTTTAGCTCAATTACATCATAACCTTGCTACAACATAACATTAGATTGTTGCAACAACAGTTTTTAACATCACACTATTGGATTGGATGACTTTCTTTCGAAGTGAATTCGGACACTTACTAGTAGTACCCTCATCGTATTAGTGATGACTACAAATCCAAACATGGTACTAAACTTATCTTTCTTTCCATATAGGTATGACTATATCAGTTGTTAGCAAGCTGCAACATTCTAGAACTCTTTAAATCTCTTTGTTTACGTTGTCTTCTTTTTAGGTATAACTCATCATAAATGAAATAACATGTATCAATTTTTCAAAAATATTAGATGAAACATCAAGAAATGAAGTGAATATTGGAGTTGATAGCTACTGTGAACGCAATTATCCACATGCACGGTTGGCTTATTCTTCCAACCTTTACTTACACCCAAGCTAGCCTAATATCACTTCGCAAACATAAAAGAAAGACATAAATGTAGATGACATACAGATAAATGACTTGTAAAGTAAACGACTTGAATGTAAATGCTCAAAAGTAAATGACTTGTAAAGTAAATGACATAAACTGTGAATGACTTGAATGTAAAAGACTTGGAGAGAAAATGTGTTGCAAGTACTGAAGAACTTGTTGCAACAAGTTAGAGATACGAATTCTTAACCATAGGAAACTATCTATACTATATTATAAAACATTTGACAAAAACTCTTAAAAACGATTTTTTATGCACAAAGTATTGTTTATTGATGCATATTACTTAAAATTTAAGATTACAAGTAAATTGTGCATAAGTACAACTTATTAAAGCTCCATACTTGAATTCGTCTAACCAACTGCAGATAAACATAATCAAATATTGGATAAACATCTAATTTTAAATATAAAAAATCTAAAATATAATTAGGATAATCATTGATAACTAACAGAATACTTAATTATTATAATTATAAAAAATTATATTATTAAACGTAAATTAAATTTATTTGTTGCTAAACCTAAATTAAATTATAATTAAAAATGTTAATTAAAAAAATTACACCAAAACACAAGAACTTTTAAAAAAGATTAATGTAATACTGATATCGATATTTTTTTTTCAAAATTTTATGATATTTTTAAATTTATATTTTATTCAAAATTAAAAACATTATCATTTTCTCAAAACCACATAAAACTAGTGTTTACTTAAAATTCAAGATTAGAAGTAAATTATGCAAAAGTATAATTTATTAAAGCTCGATGTTTGAATTCGTATAACTAATTGTGGATAAACATAATCAAATAGAGAATAAACATCTTATTTTAAAATATAAAAAATCTAAAATATAATTAGGATAATTATCGAGTTCTAACAAAATAATTAATTATTATCTTTATAAGAAAAT
>NC_037528.1:45087789-45094886 GCF_001531365.2 Cynara cardunculus var. scolymus
TAAAAAATTGAATTAAAAAATTACACAAAAAATGAAGAATTTTAAATAGTTAATTTGATACGAATATCGATATATTTTTGTTATGCATAAAGTAATGTATATTGATGCATATTACTTAAAATTCAAGATTACAAGTAAATTATGATAAGTATAACTTATTAAAGCTTAATGTTTGAATTCGTATTACTAACAGCGGATAAATATAATCAAATAGAGGATAAACATCTCATTTTAAAATCTAAAAAATCTAAAATATAATTAGAATACTTATCGAGTTCTAACAAAATAAATAATTATTATCTTTATAAGAAAATTATATTATTAAATCAAATATAAATTACTTCGTTATTGTACATAAATTAAATTACAAAAAAATTGAATTAAAAAATTACACAAAAAAATGTGGAATTTTAAATAATTAATTTGATACTAATATCGATATAATTTTGTCAAATTTTTATGATATCTTCAAACTTATATTTTATTCAAAAATAAAAACGTCATCATTTTCTCAAAATCACATAAGACCATATTATAACATCGACTGAGATAAAAAATAAAATGAAATATTAAAATCAAGATGTATCTCGCTGCATTGCGCGAATACTCTTCTATTAATTAATTAAGGGAAAGTCAACAAAAGTCTTTTCTAAGCATGTTGTCTACTCTAAGATAATCTGATTTGAAAGGTTTTTCAAAAGTGGCTTTATCAAAAGTCAGTTCTTTTTGTTTTGTCCTCTAGCAATGTTGTAGCAACTAGTTGAGGCAAGTTGAACAAATCACATATTTTTGCATAAATACTCATAAATCAAATCCTATTCTTCAACTTAACTCTAGACTCGGTAACATGAAAAATAGGAATACAAAAGGACTTAATTTGTACTTTTGGTTTTGGGAGTAAAATAAAATAAAATAGTTTCCTAAATTGGTGATAAAATGTACATTGTTGTAGCATTTATCAAGCACCAATATATACAAACTTCTATCCTCAAAATTAAACTTTTTATTCAGAAAAATCGGGAAACACAGATACAAAATGGGAAAACACACTGAAAGGGAAGAACATACACGAACAACGTGTAAATCATTCTCAAAGTTAGACTTGCCACTCGACTCTGTCCCAAGAGACAGAGAGACTGTTTCCAAAAAAAAAAAAACCATACTTTAGTAGCAGACATAGAAAGCGCAACTATAAACCACATATTCGAAAGGAAAAAAAACGGTTTTTTTAAGACATAACTAAAATAGAAACCAAGAAGATACCTAGCTAAAATGCACATTAAATGCACCAAGAAGATACCTAGTTATAAAGATTTATTTGTTCAAAAGAGAAGAATCTTGTGTAGCTTTTGTACCAATCTGAACTTTTTCTTAGAACTTATGGAGATCTCACCATCTCTTCGCCATTCACCATAGTCTACACTCGACCTTTGAGACGCAAGCATAAAACCGCTTGAAAGATTGCCATGGTGGACTAAATAGTAGGTGTGCATCCGTACAATGTAGTAGGATATAAGATTTTACCATAAACGAGCATGAAAATAACTACAATTCCTCATTAAAAAATAAATATATTTTCAAGCTATCCACCAACTATGTAACACCCTAAAATTTAATATAAAAAGTTCAACTAGAAGAGTCTGGGTTTAAGCCGAAAATCATACAACCAAAAATTTCCAAAAGATAAACGGTTAAAATCCCCGACAAGGGTGAGAGTTAAGCGTTTATACAAAAAGAGACGATGACTAACAACCTACTAATCTAGCAGTCCTAAGTCTAGATTATGAACGGGTGATCCCATCAACTCCAACAACGCATAAATTGTCCAAAAACAACGCCCAAATCTCCAAGTACATTGTCTTATTGCTCTTATTGTACAACAGCTCCATCATGTGTCCCCATACCAGACTCTTGACCCAGCTGTTGTTATGTACTTATGTTGCTATAGMAGCTCAATTCTTCTCCAGGGCTAACCCACAACCTAAAACAGCTTATCTCAAATATAATATTCCATAAGAATCTCATTTACCATCTTGCAAATATGCTCAACTTCAAATTTTTCACCATTTACCATACCCATCAATATCTTAACCTCAACCACTTCACAATGATTTATCTTCATAGAGAACAATATTCAAGCTTAGATAGCAAAATAGAGCCACCCTGAAAATACTCCCAAATGATGCAATTGACACATCCTTAGCCTTGTGTTCTGAGCAAAATGTCTATGTCTACTGACAGTAGCTTTTAGACTAAACCCTCTGCTTCAATCAATACCTATTAGATTCTTTCAAGGTGCAGCATATCTTCAGCCCTTAAACTTCACTGGTACTCATCGAACCGACAATATTTAAAACAGAATAGATCAAACTAAAAACTCATAAATAACTCAAATAACAAATACTCCAAATTGATCCAAATACAACTCTAAGGTTTCATGAAGATGCTTAGTCACTAAGTCATCATGTATGTCTCCAATCCTGTAAACAATTAACAATCCAGTAACAAAAGGTAATAGCTGAGCTACCCCCCCTTTTTTCTTTTTATTTTACTAAAGGAAGACCAAGATATACAAATGGTAGGTTCTTTAAATTTCTAGATGTTATAATCCTCCCCTCCTTGAATTTTATTTCGTCCTCGAAATAACTTCAAGACACGGCCATCTTCTGACAACAGTAAGCGTTGTCTTAACATTACTTCGCTCCTGAGGTTCTCTTCTAGAAGTGCCTCGGATTGCGTCACTTTAATCCGATCGATCAAACTGGACACTAAATCGATTCTGGTAAGTACAACTTTCGTCCCTCTACCGTACTCTTTTCGACTAAAAGCATCCGACACCACATTTGTTTTTTCGGGATGGTAAAGTAATTCACAGTCATAGTTTTTATATTATTGTGCATCTAAAGTCATATATAAGATGTATGTTGTTATGCACACACACAAAGAATCATAGTATGCTCTACCCTGTCCTACAGAAGTTGCTTTTAAGCTTCATTGCACTTCCTATAACCTAATACCAAAATCTTGTCATCCACGTTGTCTCATCTCCTATAGCAACCATGTTCATCAATCTATCAATTCTTGTTGGTAGAATTTAGTTAACCAAATATATCCTCTATGCTTACATCTCATTCACATTTCTGCCACACTCACTTTGTATACATGTTGTCTTTCCATGGCCTAACATACTGTCATGTAAATCATAGGAAGTCTCATTGCCATTCTCCATCGAATTGAGTAAGATTGTAAGCGTGATAGCAGGTATAAATAGCTCCAATTATCGCAGGCGCAGAAGATATCATCTTTCTCATAGTTCAAAGATCTCTCTTAGTAACAGGAATCAAATCATTAATAGATATGTTCCACCCAAAAAAAATGGTAATGGGATTGGAGTATGAATATATTATCTATAATCCAAGGGAAATAACATCTATACCTCACATACTTTCTCACTCGATATCCCATCATACATAGAAACAAATCAAACCAACTCACGATAGGAGATTTCTTCTATTTAGGAGGCCACCATGACGTTTTCCGCAATACACCATCATATGCAATTCCTAGATCAATGAACACCACATGTAAATTCTCTTCGTTTTTCCTACACATCACTCTGAGTCATCTAATCATGAAAATAACCTCAGCTAATGTCCGTAGCATAAAACAAATTTGATTTTTTTCCAACACCTAAAGTCTACCTATGTTCAGTTAGAGAAAACCATGTGAGCATAAATTTTACTCCCAACTAATTGGGTATTGATCAAAGAAGTCCATAATAAACAAATAAACAACTGAAATGGTAGACCAAGTATGGTTCCCTCACAAGTAGGAAGGATTAATAGCTTAAAAAAATCTTGCTACAAGCCTGCAATTGATTATTGCTCTTATTGTACAACAACTCCATCATGTGTCCCCATACCAGACTCTTGACCCAGCTGTTGTTATGTACTTATGTTGCTATAGCAGCTCAATTCTTCTCCAGGGCTAACCCACAACCTAAAACAGCTTATCTCAAATATAATATTCCATAAGAATCTCATTTACCATCTTGCAAATATGCTCAACTTCAAATTTTTCACCATTTACCATACCCATCAATATCTTAACCTCAACCACTTCACAATGATTTATCTTCATAGAGAACAATATTCAAGCTTAGATAGCAAAATAGAGCCACCCTGAAAATACTCCCAAATGATGCAATTGACACATCCTTAGCCTTGTGTTCTGAGCAAAATGTCTATGTCTACTGACAGTAGCTTTTAGACTAAACCCTCTGCTTCAATCAATACCTATTAGATTCTTTCAAGGTGCAGCATATCTTCAGCCCTTAAACTTCACTGGTACTCATCGAACCGACAATATTTAAAACAGAATAGATCAAACTAAAAACTCATAAATAACTCAAATAACAAATACTCCAAATTGATCCAAATACAACTCTAAGGTTTCATGAAGATGCTTAGTCACTAAGTCATCATGTATGTTTCCAATCCTGTAAACAATTAACAATCCAGTAACAAAATATCCATAAAAGACCCACCATACTAGATCATTTAATTTCATTACCCTCCTAAGTTTAACTGAAAAGTCTCTTTCCACAGTGCAATAATTGTCAAGACCTCCGCCAAATGATTGATGCAAATGATCTTATGTATTTAACTTGTTTTTCTTTGCTTAGACTGTCATAGGGGCATTTGCCTATTTGGCAAGTTCAGGAAGAGTGGCAAGTTTTGCAGCTATAGAAGCACCATACAAGTGAGAAAACCAAGAATATTGCTCAATCAATGAAATCAAAAGATGAGAAAATAAGTTGAACTGATTCTCCAGCATTAGTAGTCAACAGCAATATGCAAAGCCATATACTCAAACAAGTCTCCTCTAAATTTTCATATATTGCCTTAAACATCGTCTAGAGTACTAGGGGCGTAAGCAAAAGAGTGACGGAGAGTTAGGATAGGGAAAAAAAATACGGGATCAACATAATACGGTACCGACACAATCATAATTTTGTAATAACAGTGAGTTCAAGCACGCTTATGTAATAACTTACTCAAAATAGCATTAGCTAAGTGGAATTTTGAATAGGTTATACACAATAATCCTCAACACCGTTGTTACAATTCATGAATTATGTGACTGCTGACTCCAAGGCTCTCCTATCTTAAAAGTTTTTTTTTTATTTTACCCATAACTCACTATTAACACTTACAGTCTCAGTTTAAGTCTAGGCGTCTTAATTCCCTACCTAGTTCGTTTAAACTAAAGCTCTGATACCAACTTGTAACACCCTAAAATTTAATATAAAAAGTCCAACTAGAAGAGTCTGGGTTTAAGCCGAAAATCATACAACCAAAAATTTCCAAAAGATAAAAGGTTAAAATCCCCGACAAGGGTGAGAGTTAAGCGTTTATACAAAAAGAGACGATGGCTAACAACCTACTAATCTAGCAGTCCTAAGTCTAGATTATGAACGGGTGATCCCATCAACTCCAACAACGCATAAATTGTCCAAAAACAACGCCTAAATCTCCAAGTACATTGTCTACAAAAAGGGCTAAATCAAACGTCACTCTTCTCAACCTTTCGCTACCCCGCCGCTAAAGGAACCTGCTTAACAAGTCAAGCAGAGAAGTGTTAGGCTTACGCCTAGTGAGTTCAAACAATAAGGTGAGTGCAATAACAAGATCCAATATGTGAGAAAGGACGTTTACATAAGTAAAACGGGGCATTAAACGGTAGCAATAATTATACAATAAACGACTTAAATTATACAAGGTGGTCAAAACATCCGAGGATGACGGGGGAGACCCGATTTACCGTTGGTTATGACGAACACAAAGTAAGTCATAAATCAACGTTATAGAGCATCACTTACAGGTTCAATACCATCGACATCAACCTAAACCAGTCATATAGTCGGTCGTGATCTTAAGCTCTTTACCTCGGTAATTACACAATAATCACAATGGCTATTACCGAGTGAAAGTGAGAGATGATTTGGTGATTACATAATAATCACAATGCCTATCACCAACTTACACAATCATTCCCACGAATAAAATAAAACGATATAAATGCGCTATATAAATATAAATAATGACGTAGTATAGTACGATATTTATATACATAGAAAATGAGTCATAAATAATACGTGGGAGTGTCAAGACATCCGAAGATGACGGGGGAGACCCGATTTACCGCGGAACACAAAGTAAGTCATAGATCAACGTTATAGAGCATCACTTACCGGTATACAACCATCGACATCAACCTAAACCAGTCATGTAGTCGGTCGTGATCATAAGCTCTTTATATCGGAAATTACATAATAATCACAATGCCTATTTCCGAGTGGAAGTGGGAAGGTGGTTTGGAAATTACATAATAATCACAATGCCTAAATCCAACTTACACCATCCTTCACACATATGCAAAGAAACGACTTTCAAGTTTATAAACTTAATATAGAACAGTCATATACTTAAATTCGGTACCTTAAGCATAATGGTACCTATTCAACATTAAGACCTTGCACGTGTCCTTATCTGAACGGAATATCCCTATTTTTGCAAATAAGAGCTCACACTAAACGGCGGGGGTTTTTAGAGTCTTATGGCCATAACTATGATATCTAAGTACCCTAACAAGTAATTAAAGCCATTTTTCCCAAACTTCTATTACCAATATAGACGGGATTCGAGTTTTTTGCAAAAATGGGTTGGTTTTGAAAAAGGTTTGTAGAAATAGGTTAGTTTTGATTTTATTGGTAGAAATGGGTTAGTTTGTGTGGGACCCACTCATTTAAAAAAATCTGATTTTCTAAATTTACAATTTTTACCCTCCTACTTACATTTTCATTTTTATTTATATCCTTTATTTTGTAAAATTTTATATTTAACCCTTATTATATATTATGTATTAATTTATTTAATTAAAATATATATGTTAAAATTTACGTATTATTTTTAAATTTACGTAATTTACGTATTATTATCAATTTATATAATTAAATAGATCTCTTGTATACCTTCAGATTAATTAATACCAACCTTTAATATGTTAAAATTTGTATATTTTTATCAGGTTATATA
>NC_037528.1:45095676-45101022 GCF_001531365.2 Cynara cardunculus var. scolymus
TATTTTAATTAAATAAATTAATACATAATATATAATAAGGGTTAAATATAAAATTTTACAAAATAAAGGATATAAATAAAAATGAAAATGTAAGTTGGAGGGTAAAAATTGTAAATTTAGAAAATCAGATTTTTTTTAAATGAGTGGGTCCCACACAAAGTAACCTATTTTTACCAATAAAATCAAAACTAACCTATTTCTACAAACCTTTTTCAAAACCAACCCATTTTTGCAAAAAACTCGACGGGATTCCTAGCTAGTCCATTTACCTAAAAGGAATCTTATTTCCAAGTGAGCAAGTGATTTCACCAATAAACAAAAATAGGAGGTAAGTATATTTGTACCATTTCATACGTATAAGGTCCTATTATAAGGGTAAGATGAACTCACCTGCTGCTGCTTGCAGTTTGGTGATGAGTACAGAGAACACGCAGTTCTTGCTGCTGATTTGGCGGTCGAGACGAAAGGTAATCACAGCCGAGTTGCTGTGACTGTGCTGTTGTTCGGAAAGGGAACCGGCAGTTCCTGCTGCTTCTGCTGCTGGGTGATCTGAGACGCGCAAAGAAACGCAGACAGCTTGCTGCTGCTGCTGGGTTGATGCGAGAAAGTGTGCAAAAAACGCAGCACTTGCTGCTGCTGTTTGGCGAGAAAAGAAAGCAGAAAACACAGCACTTGCTGCTGCTGTTTGGCGAGAAAAGAAGACGGGTAAACAGCCCCTTTGTTGTTGTTTTGGTCGACTGTGGAGAGGCGAAAACGCAGACAACGTCTGCTGCTGTTGTTAGGCGAGAAAGGTGCAGAAAACGCAGCTCTTTGCTGCTGTTTGGCGAGAAATGTAGAACAGAAAACGCAGACGACACTGGTTGCTGCTGTTTGCTGGTTTTGACGGTCCGAGAAGTGACGGAGGAGCACAGCAGTGCCCGCTGCTGGTGGTGGTGGCCGAAGGAGCAACGAAAAATGCAGGCAGCACCACCTGCTGCTGCTGGTTGTGATTTTCTGCTCGGCGAAGGTACGAAGAAACCCGCACAGCAAAGCTGTTGTTTCTGTTTGCTGCCCGTGGCTTGGCGAGGAGACGACGGCCTGCTGGTTGCTTGTCTGTTGCTTGGCGAGGCACAACAGCGCCAGCTGTTCGGGCAAAGAAGTCGAAAGAACAGCCTGCTGTTTTGAGGTGCGAAGATGGCTGGAGCGTAGGCGGACACGGCTAGAGGTGCAGGTGGGTTTTGGACGACGCTATGGGTTAACACCGGTAGTTGCAAGCTCCCTCCCAAGGGTTATTTTCTTTGAGGCCAAACCCTTCTTCTTTCAAAAACCCACAACTGCTACTTTCTGTCTTCCACCTCCCCCATTTCCTGCTTTGTTCTTTCTTTTCACTTTCCTTCTTCCTATTTCTTTATTAAACTAAATCTAAGGACTTAAAGGTAAGAGGATTAAACCCCCCCCCCCCCTTTTTTTCTTTTTATTTTACTAAAGGAAGACCAAAATATACAAATAGTAGGTTCTTTAAATTTCTAGATGTTACAAACTACACTCGCACCCTCCAAACAGTTAACTCATATATCTACATTATACACTCTATAACAAGAAAAAAATGAATCACCATAGAATTATGATATTTTGTTGATATTTCGATCAATCACATCGATTGATTAAAAAAGAAAGAAAAAACTTACAAACCAAATAGCAGCTTAAAGAACTAAAGAATCGATAAGAGATAATCTCGAATGAATATGATTTTGGCCTCATCTCATGATTATTTCAGGAGATGAAAACTGATGTATTACTCTCTATTTTCTACAAACTGGTACAAGAAGTTCTTTATATACAAAATTGAGAATCTAGAATATTTGTTTAGAGCTCTTTAGACCATCTTTACTTACGATCTCTACCAATTTAACCGTGAATAAGACAAAAAAAATTAAAAGGGAAAAAGTAATTAGCAATCTCATACGAACCTTATCGCCACATGAACCCGGATTGTAATTTTCTATCATATCCTTATCGCCACGTGTCACATTACTATTGGTCAAGTTATATTTTATATTATAAAACTTATTTGATAAAAATGACTTTAACAAAAAGTAAAAAAATATTAAATATACTACAATTCATGGTTTTATCACATCAATCTTTCTCTTCATTTCAATTCTCTCATTATCTTGCAAATTCCAAAAAAAAAACTTTCAGTTTCTTTCAATTTTCTGTTATGGGTCTAAACTTTGCAATTTTTTTCAAATCCTCAACATCCTAATAACTCTCAGTATCACCCAAACACACAATATGAAAACTCTAAGTTTTTCATCTATGATAATAAAATTCCTACCACTTAAAATACCTAAACATCGCAAAAAAGTTCAAGAGCCGTGGGAAACCAAAAAAGATACGGTGTTGATATCAGCATGGATCTACGTTAGTGAAGAACCTACCCGAGGCAAAAACCAGAAGAAACAGACATTTTGGTCATGAGTGTAAGAATACTATGTCAAAACTTGAGCAGAAAATGCAGAAGGACCGGGAATCAGGAACGGATAAGGGTGTAAATGAGACAAGACAACTCACGAGCTACTCGAGATCGACTTGGTCAAAACTCGGTCAACACTCGTCTCAAATAGGATCGACTCAAACTCGAGCTCGACTTGACATACTAACGAGTCGATCCGAGCTATCTGATACTTGACTCGGTAAACTCGCGAGATACTCGAATATATTTTTTATATAATTAATTTTATAAATATAGTTTATAAGATATACAATATAAAAAATTAACAATTAATTAATATAATATGTTAAAATAAGATAATAAACTAAAATTGAGAACTTAAAAGTAAGTGACCTAACAAAATATATAATATTTTACAGTTTATAACCACACCTTACAAAATTAAAAAATTAAAAAATAAATTAGATATAATTAAATAAAAAAATCTAACCTAAATCTCAACGCCTTATTAAGTCATTGTTCACAAAACAAAGTCTCCACTCGCAAGTCTTAATAGAAAATTTAGAAATTTAGAACATTAACCCTAAGAGCGCCTCCCTCTCCTTTGCCTGTGATAGTCGACGAGCCAAATCGGAAGCCTTCTCAAACGTCGTCGACGACCTTCCTCTCTCTCAGTCATACACGGCGATGATCTATTTCTCACACGCCGGCGACCTTCATCTCCCACAGTCACATGCCGGCGACCTTCGTCTCCCACAGTCACATGCCGGTGACCTTCGTCTCCCACAGTCATACGCCGTGCGACGACCTATTTCTCACACGCCGAAAATCTTCCTCTCTCACAATCACACGCCGGCAACGACCTCCCTCTCATACGTTTTCTCATACCTCATTTTTCTCTCAGTCTCCCTCTTGTTTTCTCACAAGCCCATTGTAAGGAACTAATGCTAATGTTTTTAATTTTAGTTTTATGTTAGAATCTGATTATATAAGTTGTTTTTAGTTTTTCGTTTCAAGTTAGTTTGCTTCTGTTTTAGTTTTTTGTTTCAAGTTAGAATGTAATATGCTTCTGTTTTTAATTTTCTCACCATTTTTAGCTCGAATCTGACGGATTTTAAGTTCAGATTTGAATAATTTTGGTTACTTGTTTTTAGTTGGAATCTCATTAAGGCTACTCGTTTTTAGTTGGAATCTGATTATATAATTTATTTTTATTTGGAGTTTAAGTTTATTTAAATATGCATGCATTTATATTTCTAGATATGTTTGTAAGGAATCTAATTAATGTTTATGTTTGTAAGGAATCTAATTAATGTTTATGTTTGTAAGAAATCTGATTAATGCTTCATTTTTATGTTTAATTATGCATTTACAATTCTAGAGATGTCTAGTGGACCACAAGTATCTTCCATGGCGGTTGATTTAAATGAAGATTCGCATGTGAATCTGATGAAGGAGGATCAAATGAAGGGTAGAACGTGTCCATGGAGATTAACGAAGAGCCTCGTGACCCCCCCCCCCCTAACACCACAAATAAAGAAGTTGAGACTGATAATAACCCTTTTCATAACTCTAAAATACAAAGGAAGATCAAAAGTATGGGATGAACTTTTTGATCTTGAAATGATAAAAAAAAAAAATCAATGTAAAGTAAGATGCGAGTATTGTAAAACTCCCCTTTCTCTTTTGAAATATAAGAGCACTACCCATATGCACCACCGACATTCGGAATCTTGTGTTATGAAAGCGAGACACGTGAAACAACAAAAATTGATTTTTTTTTCCATCTGATTCAAGCACTGGTACAGATCAATCTGGATTTCTTAGTGCTTTACATAATGGTAAACTTGACATGTTAAAGATGAGAGAGGGGATAGCCCATTGGATCACTATGCATGAGCATCCTTTCGGTATTGTTGAGGAGGAAAGGTTTAATTTGATGATGAAAAGATGAATACCTGAATGGAACTGTGTATCCCAAGTTACTATTAAAGCAGACTCTTTCAAAGTCTATGAGTTTGAGAAGAAAAATCTAAAAGATTTGTTCAAGAAAGTGGAACGAATAAGTTTGACTACAGATTTGTGGAAGTCAAAGCCACAAAAAATTGAATATATGGTGATTATTGCTTATTTTGTGGATCTTAATTGGAAGCTTCAAAAGAGGGTGATTGTGACAACTGTCAAATTTGAACTTACAGGTTAGCTCTTATTAAGTTTATATTAGTGTTATTGAAGATAATTTAAAAGACTAGGAGTTAGTTAGATTAGTTTGGCCGAAAAATTTCTAGAAATTTCGGTAGTTGCTTAGAAAGTCCGGTTCCAACCCGTAATTATTTGAAACATCCTATACAGTGCCAAATGCTCTAATTTATACCCAATTTATATAAAACACCAAGTTTTAGTGTTTTAAGTATAAAACTTTTTTATTTAAATGAATTTAGCCATCATGGGTTTTTAATTTGAAGAAAAATGTCAAAATTGAGAAAAATGACATTTTAACAAATTTGGGCTTAAAGTTTATAAAAAAAAAGTTATTATTATTGTGGGCTTGGGCTCCCATGKCCAGCCCCCACTCCTAATACCCACATATAAAAATCTTTATTTCTCCATTTTCAACTCATTATCTCATTTTCAAAATTTGAAACTCTCTCCCTCTCCCTCTCTAAACTCAAGAGACTCTCAATGTTACTTTATTTCTTTATATTTCTTCATCAAAATAGCAAGGATTTGAAGATATTACATTCCTTACATCAATAATCAAGGTAACATCTTCATCTTTCTCTTTTTCTTGCAAATTTTGGGAGAAAAACCCACTTTTTATGCATTTCTATCTACTATCTTCTAACCTCCGAAAATTCTGAGTTTTAAGGAGAGATTACACACCAAAAACATGTAAAAATGTTCATATGATG